>NC_086186.1:10277500-10407500 GCF_023053635.1 Elgaria multicarinata webbii
CTCTTCTTTCAGTTAGGGCTGGTGCCAGAGGTCAGCATCACATACTTTTGGGATGGGGGGACTTAGGATAGATGAGAAATTAATTTCCTTTCATCCTTATGCATAAGTGTTCCGGGGGGGGGGGGGGGGAGAGACGAATGACACATAGGGATGTATGGGCTTTTGTAAACTGTGTTCCATCTGTGTTTCATGGATTATCAGGTGTCTTTCATTCCATCATCTGCTCATTGATGGAACAGGGTTTTCTTTCCCCATTTCCCAAAATTCCGCAAATACGCATTTGTGCAAATTCTCACTTGTGAAAATGCGCAAACCCTCAATGCACAAGTCCCCTCCCATCTTCAAAAATCTGAATAATAATAATAATAATAATAATAATAATAATAATAATAATAATAACATTGATGGTGCTATATAAATAAAATAATAATAATAATAATAATAATAATAATAATAATAATAATAATAATAATAATTTTGTTACCCGCCTCTCCCTCCGGATCAAGGCGGGGTACAACACAAATAAAAACACCATGAAATACATACAACTAATTCAAACGTTTAAAACCTGTGCCTCATTAAAAGCAGCACACCACTAAAGAAGGCATCTTAAAATTCCACTGGGTAGGCCTGCCGGAAGAGATCAGTCTTTATGGCTTTCCTAAATTCTGGAAGACAGTTAAGCATCATCTTCACATAGATGATGGCACAAATTTGTCATCTGTCCCTCCAGGGAGCAGGGTCCCAAGAAGTAGCTTTAAATTACAATTAAGGATGGGCAGTCTCACCTCCATCCAGTTTCACTGGGCTCTTGCCAAGTCACCACCGATGCCAGCCCCCCACTCCCCATGCCACGTGAGCTGCTGGATGGCCTAGTGAGTGCCCCACCAGCGTTGTGGGGCTGCCAATCCCCATAGCCTGTCATGTTGCATAAATGGCCCCTTTTGGGCCACCATTTACTCAACCATAGATTCCTGGAAATCCCAGAGTGGCCATTTCCCCCACAAAATGGCATCTCGCTAGGTGACAGGGGCCTCTGGGTTCTCACAGACCATACGAGTGCCTGGTGAACATGTCTGGTAAGTGCCTGCAGCTGCACAAGTGGAGGCAGGGAGGCCCACCAGGGCGGGGGTTAGTCCTGCAACATCTTTAATTACAAGGACGGGCATTTTGGCTAAACCTTTGGAAGGCCTCCCACACTAGAGGCCTTCAAGAGGCAGCTGGACAACCATCTGTCAGGAATGCTTTAGGGTGGATTCCTGCATTGAGCAGGGGGGTGGACTCGATGGCCTTGTAGGCCCCTTCCGACTCTGCTATTCTATGATTCCATGATTCTATGACATTGAAGGATGTGCCTCTTCTAGGCCCATTTCCTCCCTTCACCCATGAATCATTCATGGAACCCAACCTGTGTCCACATAGCATCAAAGCAACGGATCCAGGTCCAGTGCATGTTCCAGAGCAGATTAAAGCCAGTGCTAAATCTTTCTATGCTTTAGGGTGGATTCCTGCATTGAGCAGGGGGTTGGACTCAATGGCCTTGTAGGCCCCTTCCAACTCTGCTATGCTATGATTCTATGACATGTGATGGTGGTCTAGTGGGAGAGGCCACCTTCAAAGCTGATTGACTTCCTGCGTTTTTAAAGGAAAGCTGAATGTCCACCAATCAGGTATGCTGTAGTAGTGGATTCCTTCCAATGGATGGTCCTGGAGTGGGCGGACTAGATAACTTTGGAGGTCCAATTCTATGGTCAAGGGTGAAAAACAGGACACCCCAGTTCCTCTCTTGGTCACATCTCTGCCTTCATATACAAATTGGGATTGTGGTTTTAAAAAGAAAAACCTGCAAACCCCCCCCCCCTGCCTTTACAAGTTCTTTATGGGTACTTAGGAGTACTCTGAAAGGATTGCCTCTACTGAAAATATAGCAAGCACATTGTTTTGTGCTGAGTGATATTTAATTTGAGGTGCATCAAGCAGAACGGGCTCCCCACAGAACCGTAAATGCTGCCTTTTGTTTAGCAGGGATACTCCAGCATATGCACAATAATCAAAGCTGACCCCCCCCCCCTCCACATCACTGCCATACATACACAATTGCAGCAATAACTGAAACGTTCTGCGGGGAGGTGGCAGTGGGCTAGGATGACAGCCATTGAAATCAATTCTCTCACTGCCAGAGACAGGTAAACCCTTCCCAAATGGACACATGGAAGTAATCAAACCCCGTAGCTGTTTATTAGACCCATTTGTACCTCCGTGCATCTGTTAGGGATGGGTGAGAACATTCGTTGGCTTTGCAATTTTATGCCAGAATACCCAATTCACACTTTGCCGACACTGAACATGGAAAAGAACACCTAACGTTTCTGAGGCTTGGAGGAGTGAATTTTGCATCCGGGGGGGCAGGGGAGAATGCATTAAAAACAGTGTACATTTGGAATGCACACGTGTAGGGTGTGTGCATGCAAAAATGCACACAAAACTGCTATTCTCAATAGGGGGGATGTGGGCATTTAAGAAGAGGATACAAATAATGTGTACGGGGGGGCGGGGACTCACAATACAATGTGGACCCGAGTTAGAATGGACTTGGTGATGGGAAAATAAGAACCTGGACAAGATTAAATTGGTCAGGTTTCCCCCACTGTAGGATTCATTCAAGAATGCAGGCCTTTTGCAGAAGATAATCTATCCTCTTGTTTTTGATCCCTTCTGAAGAGATTATACTCTTTTGCCCTGTAGACCCTGAAAATAAAAACCAAATGCCAATTTGTGTGGGCATGTGTACTGCTGCAATTGTCACTTATGCTTTCAATGAACAACCTATGATTGCCCTGTTTATAGCTTATCATGACATCCAAACCCAGACCCTCTGGGTTGTTCAGGGACTGAACAACTCAGAGTTAACCAACAATTCATTGTTGTCTTAAATCTGACTTGTTTAATCCCTGAACAACCCAGCGTGTCCAGGTTTGGACTTCACAATAACAACCTATGAACGGGGCAATCATTGGAAGCTCAAGTGAGGAGTGCACCAGAGGCTGCACACTTGCTTGCTTCTGCTCACCCCCACTAATCTGTGGGTTAAACAACCCATAATTGCCTAGAGATGTGTGTATCTCAAAGACTAAAGCTTACCAGAGTTCTCCAAAGTCCATCTTGAAGTTTGGTCTGACTTGAATCTATTAGATTGTGAGCTCTGTGTGTTTGTGTGTGTGTGTGTGTGTGTGTGTGTGTGTGTCTGTGTGTGGTGATGGTGGTGGGTGTTTCCACATGAAAATCCATGCTGTTATTCATGTGTTATTTTTCCAAATGTATGCGTCAATTGTACACTTTCTTCTCCCATTGAAATGCGCACATTCTTCTCCCATTGAATTAAAGCATATTTGTGAACATAGTTACGTGTTCTTGTTCCACAAATCACATTGCAAGCTTAGAAATGCAGAGTATTGGATTTATTTATTTTTTGGTATGGTATGTTAAATTGTTATGTTTGTTTGTATTTTATGTAGTAGTTCAATAAAAATGTAATTAAAAAAAAAGAAAAAAAAGAATTTATTTATTTATTTATTTATTTATTACATTTTTATACCGCCCAATAGCCGAAGCTCTCTGGGCGGTTCACAAAAATGCAGAGTTGAACTGCACACTGAGTCCAAGGCCGCAGCTAGACCTAAGGTTTATCCTGGGATCACCCAGGGTTCGCCCCTGCCTGAGTACTGGATCCCCTGTGTGTTACCTAGATGAACAGGTTTGACCCCTGGACGATCCAGGGATAAACCTTAGGTCTAGCTATGGCCCAAGTCTATGTTTGGCCTGGGAGATGCAAACTGGGTAAATCCTGATCAACAATGAATTTCTCATACATTCTTACAATTGGCATTATACTCAATCCAGATCAAAGTCTTTGGATCGCGAAGCCTCAGGACAGATTCTGAGACCTGGTACAACCTAAGTCTGAGAGGTTTATTCTCTGCATGCTTCCTCCATCCAAATCTTGATGCGACCTTGGTAATCAGTTTTCAAGGAGTGCAATGTGGGTATTTTAAGCCAGGAAGTGTGAATTATCTTGTAGGGCAGCCAGAACAACATTTTTTTCCAAGGGACAGAGAGATGGTGCCAAACCTTAAAAAAAATAAAAAAAAGCCATGCAGAATGTTCCTGTCCATGTTTCCTTAAAGGTAAATCCCTCTGAGAGCAATGAGGTTTACTCCCAAGTAACTGTGCATTGAGATTACAGTTTTAGGCTGTCATTTTTATTTTTATTTTGTCTTTTGCTCTTTGCTTTCCTTTTTAAATTCCCATGATTTTTCACCTCCTTCAGGTTTGGATTCTGATCCCAATAAAACCAAAAGTAAATTCGAGATCATTCCAGGACATTGTGACAGCATATGCAAAAACACAGCTTGCCTTTGAAGACTTGTGGAAATACATCTAAAAATAGTCCCGTATTTTAGAAAGAGAGGTTATTTGAAATGGATTTGATTCTCTTTGGTAAGTAAGCCAAGAGCTTTCTGACAGATGCACAGAACAACTGTTGGGTCACCTTTTCCTCCTCTGGAACACAATGTGACTCTTCTCCAAGGCAGGAATGATCGTCTTTCTTTCTTTGTAGCGCCCCGAAATTCCAGCCCTTTCAAAGATCACTTCTGCATCCAGGTTTGGTTCTCCACTAATGACAACTTTATGCTTATGATATTGCTGCATCATAAAAGTCTAAAAAGAAATGGAAGTGATTACATTAGGCAGGCTCACCCTGCATTTTGGGAGCGTCATCTAAGCCCCAGGGATTCACTTCCCAACCTGGCTCAGGCAAACTCCAGCAGCACCTCTATAAACACCATGCAAAAAGGATGTAGCTGCAGACATAGATAACATAAAGAACAATTTATTTTTGTTGTGCTTAATCAATACACTTGTGAACATCACTGACACAGGAGGGAAAGGGGAGACCTTGACAAACTGTGTAAATATATACAGTGTAGGATGCAATGTTAGTCCTACATAGAGTTTCCCTGTTCTAGTTAGGGTTGCACCCCCTCAGAAAGAACAAGTGCATTTGGGGGAGTGCTCCTTGACTCATCATTGTCATTAGAGGCCCAAGTAGCATCTGTAAGGAGGAGTGCTAGTAAGGATGTACAAATCCACAGGAGTTCTCCGAATTCCATCTTGAAGCTTATTCTAACTGGAGTCCATATCTGACAAATTTCAGTTCAGTTCTAAAATACTATAAACAAACGAACAAAAATACTTGACACATGAGTCAAATTAAGTCAAGGTACATTGGCTGGACCCCACCTCTCTCCATTGACAACTAGAAAAATACCACCTTCTTCTTCTTCTTCTTCTTCTTCTTCTTCTTCTTCTTCTTCTTCTTCTTCTTCTTCTTCTTCTTCTTCTTCTTCTTCTTCTTCTTCTGCATTTTGAGCCTTTAGTCTCTGGGTTGCAGGATGATGATGGTGATGATGATGGTGATGATGATGATGAAGAAAGTGCATTTCAAGCAGTCTCCACCAGGTGGGCACTTGTACAGTGTCATCATGCCCTCACTTAACCTTCTCTTTGATGAGAAGAAATAACAACAGATTGAGCTTCTAGAGTGTCCTGCTCTAAGGCATTTCTCCCCCTCTTCAGTTCAAACTGGGAAAGACCTCTTGGTTGCACACGCCGCCGCTTCCCTTACATTTATTTGTGTATTTATTTGGGATATTCATCATCTGCCATTCTCTCTGACAACAGGCCTCCAAGGCAGCTGGCAATAATATCTAGCAGTGGAGGCGGGTGGCTCCGATGTCAGTGGGGCAGTAAATCCGCTCTGGGTTTCAGTCAGAACTCAAAAGAAGCTCTCCAAGGTGCACAATGCCTCCCTCCCCTGTGAAGCCTCTTTGATAGCTCTAGCATTCTGCCTGGTTCTCACCACCCCACTGACATCAGAGCCAACAGCCTCCACTGCTATCTATCTATCTATCTATCTCTTCTAAGCCGTGAAGAATCAGAATGGTGGTGGTGATGGGAGGAAAAGTGATGATGTGAAATGTCATGGGGTATTGATCCTCAGCCCTTTGTGCTAAATTTGTACCCAGTCCCATTCCAGGCCTCCAGGTTTTCCCATAAGAACGCACCCTTCCCCCTGACACCAGCTTTTCCGAGGCTGATTGTTCCCCGGCTTTTCTGCATTGTTTTTTCTCATCCTAAAAAAGGCTGAACATCCTCTCCCATGGCTTCATTACTGGCAGTAAGAGCTTTAAGCTATCCTGCCCCCTCCATTTCTGCCGTCGGCCCCAGGTCCTTTTGCATTCACCTCTCTCCATCACGGGAATGCAGCACAAGAGAGCTTCACCAAAATTGAATTCAGCCCTTGGGGTGAAAGAAGATTGTCGTCCCTGCCTTAGATGTTGCAGCTATTCCAGATGTTGTTCCTTGAAGGGTCTGTGATGATTCTATGGATAGTGTCATTAGATAGGTTAGCCACTGGGTGGCAGTGGATGTAGTTGCACATGGGTGGATCCAGGCATTTTAGAATACCAATCTCTTCTTGTTGAAGAGACATAATTCAGCAAAGTTGGACTACCATTCCCACCATCCCCATCATGAGTTGGCTGGGATGATGGGAGTTGTAGTCAACCCATCTGGAGAGTCCTGGGTTGGGAAAGGCTGCTTCAGACCCTGTTCTGGCATCAAATGAAGGATAATTTCTTACGCGTTCTATGGCTCCCCAGTTAGTATAATGCAAGGTACTCAGTGCATATTGCTTAGACAGCTGAGCATTGCTAGGCCAGTCACATACCCAGCTAAAATCAATACTTGCTTCAGTAGACTTTCCTCCAATGCCCATCTGAACTGAGGTATGGGAAGATTGCGAGCTGCATTACGAATCTTCCAGGCCCCATTAAGCCCTGCTGGTTTTGTCTGCGAAGGAATTCAATCCCTTCTTTGGGAAGTCGGACTGTATGCATACCAGATCGGGCATCCTTAAAACAGCTTGCAGGGCTCCGGGCACTGCCGCGGAACTCTGGGCTTTGCTTTAGAACCAATAACTTACAAGCACTGAACAAGATGCTCACAGAAACACCAAGTAGCCGAGGCTATGTGAGCAGCTGGAATGTACCTTCTTGGCTGATGCAAAGGGATACGACGGAGTTTGCGAGCTAATGGCAAGGAGTACGGGAAGGTTGAGAGCCTGGAGCAGAGCTTTAAAACCCACACCTGTACGTCAGGGGAAGCAGACCTTCTTGACAGGAGGAGGTTTTGCTTTGCTTTTTGCTAGAAGTAAAGGACAATCTCTAAGGATGCATGCTCATATTAAAGGCTAGCTGCTTCTTTGCTTCCATCATTACCCGAATAGAATCCTCTGTCTCTTCACCCCACCCCACTCACCCACTCGTGAAGTGGTAATTTTTTTTTAAGTACAGGAGCTCGACTATAGCTGTGCACCAAAGGGGACTCAATAGCCATGCTCCTAAGACAGGTTTTGTGTGTGTGTGTGTGTTTGGTGTGTGTGTGTGTGTGTGTGTGTGTGTGTGTGTGTGTGTATGTGTAATCTACGTCCCAACATTAGCAGCATAACATGTCATGTTACCCCATTTTGTTAAGCTCACTGTGACTGCAATCATTTGCATAATTATTTCAGAGTAAGCTAGGGATGGACAAATATGCAAAATTCGGTTTCTCATTTTTCCAGCCTTACATTCAGTTCATCCCAAATGTTGCATGATATACTATTCTCTGCCCCGCCCAAGCAATTTTCCGAGGAAAAGGAAAGGAACCTCTCGTGCAAGCACTGAGTCATTACTGACTCTTGGAGGGACGCCAGCTTTCGCTGATGTTTTCTTGGCAGGCCTTATAGCGGGGTGGTTTGCCATTGCCTTCCCCGGCCATTATTACCTTTCCCCCAGCTAACTGGGTACTCATTTTACCAACCTTGGGAAGATGGAAGGCTGAGTCGACCCAAGCCGGCTGCCTGAAACCAGCTTCCCCTGGGATTGAACTCAGGCCGTGGGGAGAGTTTCGGCTGCAGAAACTGCTGCTTTACCGCTCTGCGCCACACAAGCAATTTTCCGAACAGTATGCATTTTTTTTATTTTTGGGGGGATGTGATTTTCACTAAGATGTGAATTCTTGTGCATTTCCCCCTAACGTATGGTTTTTGTACATGTTTTATGATCAGAGGAGTGCAGCTTTGAAATGATAACTGAGTTCCAGTTCACATACTGGTTCAAACGTGAGAAACGAGGTTTAACTTCACAATAAAATGCAAAAGGAATTAAGTCGCCCCTCCATATCCGAGAGGAAGCCCCACTGAATTCTGAGGTGCTTAATTCTGACTGCATGCACTCAACTTGTAGAATACATCATAGAAGACACAGAGATTTAACAAAAGATCTTCACACAGCTGAAATGCAACCTTCAGCTTTTAATTAGAAATGCCAAGGAGTTTCCATTTGAATTGCTAGTGTGGCGTAGGAATCTCACGAAAGAAAAGAGGGATCCAGCCTCAACTTGATTCAATGTAGAGACGATGGGGGCTTTTGCAGGTCTAATTGCTAGGCAAGGAGGGATGATCTATGTGAAGACTGTACCACAGGGAGGGGAGGGATTACCACTGCTGAAACCTCCCAGGGTCTGTCTTCTAGCAGTGGGGGTCAGAAGCCAAGGTTGATAGAGTTGTGGATATGACTCTTAGAACCATAGAATCGTAGAATCGTAGACTTGGGCCTCAGCTAGACCTACCTGGTCTAGCACGACAGAGGGGTGAAGACCTCGCAATATTTTTATCACGAGATCTCCCCCTCTGTTTACATGTGGCACGTGATGACCTTGGAGGGAGAGGATGTTGCGCCCGCCATTTTGTTCTGTTTTTGTTAAAGAAGAAGAGCGCACGAACGTTCATGCACAAAAGGTAAGGGTTTTTTGTTATAAATAATTTTCCCCACTCCTCCTACCCCACCCCTATGGACACAGAGTTCCTGAGGAGCTCTGTGTCCTGTGTGCAGGTCCCAGCTCCTCACGAGTAACCGTGAGGAGCCAGGACAATCCGTGATACCCGCACAAACATTCCACGGTCTCGGGATCATCCTGAGACCATGGAAAAAGCAGTCTCAAAGGGTAGGGCGAGATCATATGGATGCACCGGGATGACCCCAGGGATCACCCTGGGATATCACCCTGTCTAGCTGTGGCCTTGGAAGGGGCCTATAGGGCCATCAAGTCCAACCCCTTGCTCAATGTAGGAATCCACCTTAAAGCATCCCTGACAAGTGGCTGCCCAGCTGCTTCTTTGTGAAATAACAAAATGTCGGGGTGTAGGGGCAGGCAAAGGGTTCTCCGGCAAGTTGTATTTTGATGGTTTGCCATGTCCTGCTGCTCCACCATGGCAAATTCAGAGTGACAGGCACCATTTCTTTTCCTTGTCAAATAGACCACCTGGTGCCATTGTTCACCCCTTCCGCGGGAGAGGATTTTCATTTCACTCTGTTTGGAGTTTGCACAAACACACAGGCTACCTTTTATAGAAGGAGGAGGAGGAGGAGAAGGAGAAGGAACTCATAGAGCTGAATTAGCAGGGAGATGGAAAACTGTAATTAAAAAGAAAAGAAAAGAGAGTGCTAATAAGCTGCCATGAGTATGAAATGTCTGTCTACTCACCCCAGCCAGGGATCCGAGCTTCAAAGCACAGCACAGGGTTGTTGTTGTTTTTTAAAGTATCCTTAGTTTCATCAGCTGTGTGAAACACCCATTAGCATCCTACTCAGGTCTGCCAAACATATTCTGCTGCAAGAGAGTTTATGCAAAAGCACCACCATCTCTGAGAAATTTCACGTCTGCTTCTGAGTCCTCCGCCCTGGCCGCCCGCTTGCCCCCCCCCATGTGCTCACAAAGGAGGCATTTGAAGGAGCAAAGGAAAGGAGCTGGGTTTATTACTGGAGTGGCTGTAGAAGCAGAGTTGCGGGAATGATAACACAACCACACCGATTCAGAGGTGATTGTGCCCAACTTGATATTCAAGCGTGATTCCATTTAAGACCCCCTCGCTTGGCAATAGCAAGGAAATGCAGGATGCCCTGACCGTGCAGCCTTACAGATGATCGCAGTTCATGCTGCTGTCTTGGGAACTGTGAAATCCTCCCATCAGAGAGAACAACCCTGCTACTGAGAATCAGGGTGGTATAGTTAGGCTGACCCTATGAAAAGGAGGACAGGGCTCCTGTACCTTTAACAGTTGTATTGAAAAGGGAATTTCTGCAGGTGTTATTTGTATATATGGAGAACCTGGTGAAATTGCCTCTTCATTCCCCCTGCCCTCTTTTATATCTGGTCACCCTATAGCTGCTGTAGCTTTAACTGTTGTGGTGAAGAGAGAATTTCACCAGGTTCTCCATATATACAAATGACACCTGCTGAAATTCCCTTTTCTAGGCAACTGTTGATAAAATAGTTACGAGCAGAGACACCACACTGACAACAAAGGTCCGCATAGTTAAAGTAATGGTATTCCCCGTAGTAACCTATGGCTGCGAGAGCTGGACCATAAGGAAAGCTGAGCGAAGGAAGATAGATGCTTTTGAACTGTGGTGTTGGAGGAAAATTCTGAGAGTGCCTTGGACTGCAAGAAGATCAAACCAGTCCATACTCCAGGAAATAAAGCCAGACTGCTCGCTTGAGGGAATGGTATTAAAGGCAAAACTGAAGTACTTTGGCCACATAATGAGAAGACAGGATACCCTGGAGAAGAGGCTGATGCTAGGGAAAGTGGAAGGCAAAAGGAAGAGGGGCCGACCAAGGGCAAGATGGATGGATGATATTCTGGAGGTGACAGACTTGACCTTGAGGGAGCTAGGGGTGGCGATAGCCGACAGAAAGCTCTGGCGTGGGCTGGTCCATGAAGTCACGAAGAGTCGGAAGCGACTGAACGAATAAACAACAACAACAGGCAACTGTTAAAGATACAGGAGCCCCGTCCTCCTTTTCATATGGTCACCCTAGGTATAGTGGTTAGATCAGGCTTTCCCAACTTGGTGCCCTACGGATACTTTGTACGTCAACTCCCATGAGCCACAACTAGCATGGCCATGAGCTCCAACCAGAAAGGAATGCTGGGAGTTGTAATGGACCAGCAGGCCTGCCATGAAGGGCAGACGTGATCAGGCCCACTGACGAGAGACCCTCGAAGTTGCTTCTCTACTTCACCCTTAACAAGAGAACATCAGAAGAGCCCTGATGCTGGATCAGACCAAGGGTCCATCGAGTCCATTACGCTGTTTACACAGTGGCCAACCAACTGTCAAACACAGAACCACAAGCAGGGCATGGTGCAACAGCACCCTCCCACCCATGTTCCCCAACAACTAGTGTATACAGGCTTACTGACTCTGATACTGGAGAACATGGTCAAATACTCTGTCCTGGTGTAAGTATGAATGATGAATAGAGGAAGCAATTCCTCAGACTAGAAATGGAACTAAAAGAAAGCTTCAGGAGTTCTGAATATAGCTTTAATAAACCTAGAAGATCCATCGCTGTGATGCATTAACAGAAGTACCCTGTGTCTGTGCTTAAAATTACCAGTAGGCTCTCTCTCCAGGTGGGACTTTGTGTGTGTACTATTCATCCACCTTCCAGGATCCTCATCCTTTGCAACCAATTTCCGTGGAAACCAAACGCAGCAGAAAACAACAACAACACCTATTAGTGCGTAGACCTTTCAAAACTACTGCTTTCCTCTTGGACAGATAAATTACATTTGGGTCCTACGCGGGTTTGCAGTTTCTGCTCATTTAGCTTATTGGGTGCTGAGAAGTAGGTTGGTTGGTATAAGGAAAAGATAAGGCAGAGATCACAATATAGAACACTAATCCAGCCATAGACTTCTGAACTGCTCTGAAACAGGTGAGGACTCCACCTATTTGATCCATCAGGTAAGGACTGTTGCATCAGCCCATTTCTGGTATGTGTCTGTTTCACATACATTCCATCCGAGTTCTGCATCAGTCTGATTTATTTTAAGTATTTTTATCTCACCCCTCAGCCAAAAAGACTTCCAGAGTGGCCTACTTATTAGGGGTGTGCACGGACCCCCCAATCCGCTCCGGATCGGGCCCGATCCTCTTCGCGCCGCTCCGCCCGTCTCCCGCTCTGCGGAGCGAGATCCGGCTTCGCCGCCGTCGCTACATGGATGGTGGCAGTGGTGGCGGCGCAAGATAAGCCACACACCCCGCCCCCTTACCTGCATCCGTCACGGGCTTCAATTGAGGTCCTGGTTGAAGCCAGAAGAGGCCTCGGCCTTCACTTCCGCCTTCAACCGGGGCCTCAATTGAAGCCCGCGATGGAGGCAGGTAAGCGTCCCTCCTCCCCGCTCCCTTACCTGGCGCCACCGCATGGATGGCGGTGCCAGATGAGTCCCCCTCCCCCCCACTTACCTGCAGGCGAAGCTCTGGATTGAGGCGATCCTCTTCGCCTCGATCCACAGCCCCCCTGACTCTCTTCGCCTCCGCCTTTTCCGGAGGCGAATTAGGCCGCTTCGCTCCTGCTTCTCTGAACCGAAGAGAAGCGGAGCACATCCCTACTACATATAATTAGTAAAACAAGACAGTCCCTGTCCACAGGCCCACCAATTAAAAAAGGCACAGCACAGAAGGAAAAAGGATTGAGGAGGGGAAATGAAGTCTTTTATCAGAGTCTTTTATCTCCCTCAATATAGCTTACTGGAATGGCTGCTCATGATGACAATTGAAGGAGGAGCCTTTATTTATTTATTTATTTATTTATTTATTTATTTATTTATTTAATTTATATACTACCTTATAGCCAAAGCTCTCTGGGCAGTTTACAAAAATTTAAAATAGTGAACATTAAAAGTATACACAATCATCCGAGGGCCTGCTCCTGGTGGTTCCACATAGATCCATCCTCCGATTGGAATCCACCGGGGGAAGAGCCTTCAGTGTGGTGGCTCCCCTCCTGTGGAGCTCCCTGCCTCTGGAGGTCAGGCAGGCTCCAACCTTGTACTCCTTTTGGCGCCTCCTGAAAATATCTTTATTCCAAGAAGCCTTTCCTTAATATGCAGCCTTGAATCTCTGTTTTTGCGTCTTTAAAATTTTGTTTTAACTGTTTTATTCTATTTTTATTATCATTTTATCTTGTACACCGCTCCGAAATTTTTCAGTGGGGAGCAGTATATAAATATTCTAAATAAATAAATAAATAATATAAAACTACAGTATCCATTTATGAGGACAGGGGTGTCTTCAGCATCTTTTCTTTATTTCTTTACTGTATTTCTCTACAGCCCAAGAACCAAAGATCTCTAGGTAATTCACAACAATTAAAACCATAAAAGCTACACAATAAAATACAATTGTAAAGTTTAAAAGTCGAAAACTACAGTACAAAATTGAAAAAAAACCCAAAAACCAAGGTGTTGCCACATAAATTCTTACTATTTTGGACAGAATCAAGTGGAACTATGTCTTTGGATCTTTCGACTGCAGAAAAGTGTGGGTGTGGGTGTGGGTGTGGGTGGGTGGGTGGGTGTGCATGGGGAGGGAGGGGAGAGGGGTTCCTAGGAAAGGACCCTAGCTCTCTACTTTCAGGCAATAGATTGGGATGAAAATATCACCAGTGGTTCTCAGGACATCAGCTTTATTTATTTATTTATTACATTTATCCCACCTTTTTTTCTCCAAGGAACCCAAGGCGGCGTACATAATCCTCTTCCTCCTCTCCATTTTATCCTCACAACAACAACCCTGTGAGGTAGGTTGGGCTGAGAGTCTGTGACTGGCCCAAAGTCACCCAGTGAGCTTCCATGGCTGAGTGGGGACTTGAACCCGGATCTCCCAACTCCCAGTCCAACACTTTAGCCACTACACCACACTGGCTCTCACACTGCTAGTATGAAAGGGACAAGGAACTGCCCCTGTGGTTAAGATAAGTTGCTAAAACAATACAACAACCCCCCCAAAAAAAATAACACCCCCCCTCAATAACAAAGAGGTTCCACTGTCATAAAACAGTGTGGAGCTAATAACTTGAAAATTGACATCCACGATCTACCTGATGTCACAAATTGTGCTTCCTTATAACCAACGAAAAGCCGTGGGTCAACTCACAGGAGGATTCTTCTAGCAATCCAGTAGAATCATAGAATAGTAGAATTGGAAGGGACCTATAAGGCCATCGAGTCCAACCCCCTGTTCAGTGCAGGAATCCACCTTAAAGCATCCCTGACAGATGGTTGTCCAGCTGCCTCTTGAAGGCCTCTATTGTGGGAGAGTCCACCACCTCCCTAGGTAAATGGTTCCATTGCCGTACTGCTCTAACAGTCAGGATGTTTTTCCTGATGTCCAGCCGGAATCTGGCTTCCTTTAACTTGAGCCCATTATTCCATGTCCTACACTCTGGGAGGATCGAGAAGAGATCCTGGCCCTCCTCGGTGTGACAACCTTTCAAGTCCTTGAAGAGTACTATCATGTCTCCCCTCAATCTTCTCTTCTCCAGGCTAAACATGCCCAGTTCTTTCAGTCTCTCCTCATAGGGCTTTGTTTCATAAGATAACAAAGGACAAGGACAATGTGGGGCATCTTTAACCCATAACCCATAACCCATCTTTCCCACCTGAATTAGGGCCCAATAGACCAAGGGGAAGTGCAGATGCATGGAGAGTAGGTTGCAAGCAAGCATCGTTCGTGCCATTGCACATCTGTTTAGCTTCCACTGCCTTGGCTTTGTGGAGCTCTAGCCAACACAAGATAGCCTTTAACTGGCAGGAATTTTGATCATTGAATTACATTTTGTTGCTTGGCATGCACTGATGTGGTTCTCCTTGAGCCGGGAAGAAGATTTGGCGGCGATGATTTGGCGGTGATCTTCGCATGATACCGAAAGCCGGAAAATCTGAGATGCTGACCAAAAGCCAAGTTAATCCTTTTCTCCTCCACCCCGCCTTCTTTCCCTTGAGTTTTGTAACTCACACGCTCACGGCAGATTCTCTCCTGCTCCGCGTAACCGTCTCTCCGTTACGAACAAGGTAAACAGCTCCCACGCGCCCAAGGGCCGGGCAGAGCGATGACTAGCTGGCACGATCTGGAATGTATCGACATGCCCCTCCTAATGAGGGAGCGGAGCTGAGCATGATAAAGACGTTTGGCAGCGATGGACAGAGGTTGTGGGGGTGGGGAGAATGGCTTGCAGCATTGTGTTAAAAAAGGGAAGTTTCAAGTAATCTGTGGGCGGCAGCTTGTTTGGAGAGCACCATGATCAGACAGGCTGGCAGGAGGTAAGAGGGTCTGGGAGAGAGTGTGGACCAGGTAGAAACTAGGGCTGTGCACGGAAACCACCTCCCCCCCGAACCGCTTTGTGGCCCGATCCGCAACTTTAGGATCGGGCCGATCCGCTTTGGGTTGATCCGACCCTTCCCTGCTCTGCTCTGCGGAGCGAGATCCGGAGGGGCGGATCGAGATTTTGCCCCCTTCCCTACTTACTTGCCTCCGTGGAAGATGGCGGAGGCAGGTAAGTGGGGAAGGGGGGGCAAAATGGGGCCCGAATAAACCCCCCTCCCCCCTGCCCCCTTACCTGGCTCCACCACCATTGCTGCACGGACTGTGGTGGTGGAGGAGCCAGGTAAGCCCCCTCCCCCCCACTTACCTGCCTCCGTCATGGTCCAGTGCAGGCTTTAACTGAGGGCCAGGGCTCAAAACGCAAGCAAGCTGTGGCCTGCTTCTGCTTTGAGGCCTGGGCCGCAGTTGAAGCCTGCACTGGACCATGACGGAGGCAGGTAAGCCCCTCTGCCCTCTTACTCAGCTCCGCCGCCATCACTGCACGGACTGCGCAACCGCTGCCAGGTGAGCTCCTCTCCCCCCTTACCTGTGTTCAGAGCTCCGGATGGAGGTGAACCGCTTCACCTTGATCCGCAGCTGCCCTGACCAAATCCAGATCCGCCTTTGGTAGACGCGGATCAGGTTGGTTCACTCAGGATTCGCGATCTGAATTGGAGCAGAGCACAGTCCTAGTAGAAACTTCTCGGATGGTTATGGAATACAAGCGAAGCCTTGAAGGCCAGTCCGTGCCCCTCTCATGTCTCCAAATGCGATGTCTGTGTCCCATTGAAATGTGTGTGTTTTTTTCTCGCCCTTGGCAATGGCAGGATCTACACTCCTGCACTGACAACTGTTGGGGCCCATGACTCATCTACACCAAGCAGGATATAACACTATGAAAGCGGAATGAAAGTGGTAGATGGCATGTGTCAATGGGCCCCAACAGTTGTCAGTGCACTTTGTTACTGCTATAAAGAAGGAGTGTAGATTCTACTTCCATATTCTGCTTTCATACCACTTTCATAGTGTAATATCCCGCTCGGTGTAGATCTGGCCTATGTTTTGTGGCCATCTTGGCATGAATCCTGGAATGAGGAAAACTTCCTGACTGTTAGAGCAGTACGACAATGGAACCAGTTACCTAGGGAGGTTGTGGGCTCTCCCACACTAGAGGCCTTCAAGAGGCAGCTGGACAACCACCTGTCAGGGATGCTTTAGGGTGGATTCCTGCATTGAGCAGGGGGTTGGACTCGATGGCCTTATAGGCCCCTTCCAACTCTATTATTCTTTGAATTTAGCCCACTATTTACTTGAATGTTGTTTATATTCAAAATGTAGAGAACATTATCTATCTATGTTTTTAATACGCATGAGAGACTGGTCAGCCAAGGATAAATTGTCCTTTCTCCTAAGTGGTTCTAACTATTTTGTGACCCAGAGGGTTGCTCTCTTCGCTCTTAAAGCAGCCAGTATAAGGAAAAAAGAATTATAAAAAATGGATTAATTAATAAGTTTTTATCAAATGTTGCAATATATGTGGGGTTTTATTAACTGTTACTCATATATAATGTATTAATTATGAACTGTATATTGTTTTAGAATTTTAAATCATAAATTTTAAGTATTTGTTTGTTTTTAATAATATGTGATTTTTTGAAATGGTAAGTAGACTTATTCAATAAAGGTATTCATTCATATTATTCTTTGATTCTATCTATGCTAGGCCCCTCACATCTAAGACAGGGGTATAGGACCTCAGATTTGGGGCCAAATTCAGAGCTTGAAGCTGAAATGCAATGGCATTTTTGGTATTTAGCCTTTTCCTCTTTGGCCTTTGCCATGCCCCCTTTTGCCTTTGCGATGTCCATCGCTCTGGAACCTGGCCCTTTGGTGGGCTTGACAGACTCCCGAGGAGCACATGACTCGGCCCACATTTGTGGGCCAGGCTGTGGGGCTTTTCCAAGAACTGCTGCAATAAATGTATAACTAGAAATGTGCGCAAATTGTGAGATGCAGTTTGCATGATTCATGTAAATAGCGGCCACAATTTGCGCATATTTCTATTTATGTATATTATTTTTTAAAAATGGAAAAATCTGCAAGCTGGCTCAAGGCAGATTGAGGTGGGCCAGTACACAGGGAAATGAGCCGAACTCTGGGGCGGGAGGACCTGATGAATATTCGGTGAGCTCCACCCCCTGGCCAGGTTCCTCCAACATCTCAATTTTGCCTCCGGAGCTGCGCACCACTGGTCACAGCCCCCAAGAGCTTCCCTGAAATGGAATTTTGCCCATGGGCTAGAATAAGCCTGGCAGCCCTGATCTCAGACTGCCTTCCTTGACAACAGGAGACCTATGCTACACTTACTACCTTACAAACTCACCACCACAGGCTTGCTTTTGCTGAACAAAGACTTGGTATCCATTTCCACAAATATGGATGCTGGTGGTGGTGGTGGTGGAGAAAGTAGTTCCGTTTGTATTTTAAGGTGAGCTTGCCTAGCCTTGCGCTTTTGAACCAATGCACAAACGAAACCTCCGTTATCCTTCAAAATCCATGCTTCTCCAAATTTTGCAGTGGAGTTTTCCAATCAAGGAAATGTGATTGAAACATATGTATCTTTGGGAAAAGCGCACTCACAGAACTGGATGCATTCATGAAAATAGCATCGAAATTGTAATGTAGTCATTGGCCACAGCTAGACCTAAGGTTTATCCTGGGATCATCCAGGGTTCGCCCCTGCCTGAGCACTGGATCCCTTGTGTGTCACCTAGATGAACAGGTTTGACCCCAGGACAATCCTGGGATAAACCTTAGGTCTAGCTATGGCCATTGTTTGCCTTCATTAGGAGAAATGCTTTCTTCTTGCTTGCTTGTGTTGGGAGAAATGTCTACGGGGCAGTAAAGAAATGTAATGAATCAATAAATAAAAAGAATGAACATTGATAAAATGAGAGAAACCACTGCTTTTCCCCATAAGTGCCGTCATTCTCAGAACACTCCTGCTTTCGATGGGAAACAAATGATCACATGATCCCAAAGTTGGAGGAGGGGATAGGCAAAACGGGTAACTTGGGATTCTGGGAACTTCTCTTTCTTAGTCTGAACGGACTTTTCCCAGTGTTTTTTAAAACAGTAGCCCCACCAAATGCACAAACACAACCTGAAATCATATACTAAGCCAATAATAAGAGAGCACTGCTACCCACCCTAACTTTGAGGAACAACTGAAAAGATGTGGTGCAAGGGGATGAGCTCCCCTAGGGCATGCCATGTGGACGTGCCCCCACTCTCTCCTGTACTTGGAAGGCCATCAGAGCCCTCCAAAGAGAGTAACCCGGTGGAGCAATGCCTATCATGAGTTGAAGTGAGCGTTTACTTCTTAGTGGTGGAGCAATGTCTTTCATGAGTTGGGCTGACAGCGTTGCTTCTTAAAAGACTGGTCACTAGGACCAGTCAAATTGGCAGCTGCTTCCCCCTCCCCCAGGCACATCCCCCTATTACTGGTAAAAGACAGATATAGCCTTTTTTAAAAAAGTTCTTCTTGTTGTTTATTCAGCAACACTGCTGCTTTTAATTCCACCCCTCCTTTGTTTATTTATTTATTTATTTATTTATTCCATTATTATTATTATTATTATTATTATTTTTATTTATTTATATAGCACCATCAATGTACATGGTGCTGTACAGAGTAAAACAGTAAAACAGTAAATAGCAAGACCCTGCCGCTTTACTGGCTTATCCTTGGCTCACTTCCTTATGCCCCCAGAAATGTCTGCTGCCTGCCTGCCTGCCTTCTCTCTCTCCTCCCCTGCCCGCCTTGCAGGGATGTTGTGTGTGTCTGGCTTTGACTCAGGGGAGAAGCCCTTCCTGTGCTCAAGTTAGACTTTTGGAAGTTCCAAATCCATTTTTCAAGTGTGGAAGAAGATTTCATAGGTTTATCTGTACTCCCCAATTCATGGCATGTTGGGATTTCCTTTGAAATGACCCCATTGAGATGTCTGCAGGTTTAAGCACCGCCAAAAATCAGGGGATGATGGGACTGCCTTGAGTCTTGGCGTGCGTGTATCCCTGGACAAGCTATCTTGGTGGTGAGTTTGAGATTTTTAACGTGCAAATTGACGGATCTATGGAAAGGGGTGTGAATGGGGTGCCCGATTTTCATAAATTCCAAAAAAATCAGGGGATGATGGGATTGCCTTGAGTCTTGGCGTGCGTGTGTATACCCCCATGAGGTGTCATGGTGCCAAAATTGAGGTTTCTAACTTTCACAGAAAAAAAGTTGTATACTTTTTTAGCTTAATGCAAGCCTATGGGGGGGGGGAAACGGAGCTCCGATCCGGATCCGGAGCTCCGAGCGGAGCGGAGCGGACATAGGCGGAGCGGGGGTGGGGTGGAGTGGGCCGATCTGCAAATCTCGGATCTGGAAGAGAAGCGGAGCGGGGGGTCCGTGCACACCCCTACTGAAGAGAGTCTAATCTCTTGGAAACTTCCCCCTAGGCAAAACCATGCAAACTAAGCGAGACAATTGTCCGCTCAAGAAGAATAGGAAGCCTCTTCCCAAACACCCGTAACTTCAGAGAGCCTGGTGTGGAGGCAGTTTCTGGTGCAATCCTAGTTAGACCGACTTTCTCACACCTTCCTTCCACTCCGTGCGTTTTAGATCTGGCAGACCCTAGCATCAGCTAGTTTGTCAGGACGCTCTCCTCCGGAAGAAAGCTCACTTCCCACTGAGTGTGTAGGATTTGGCCTTGAGGAGATAAGCTCTGGAGAGGGCTGACTCCCAACTGGGGAATCGCCTGTGAGAGCTTCCTCCCCCACTGGTACAGGCTGGCTGGTGTCTGGCGCTGCGTCTTCTAGGTCCGAATCTGATTCTGATTGATTACCTGAAACACCTTCTCCCAAAACAGGGGCGGTAGGGTTAGCCATGACAATAAGTTTACATGCAACTTGAATCCTAAGATCACCGTGCTCAAACTGTATAGGTGTATGACAATGTAACAACAATACATGTAACAATTTGACTTATGTATATGGTTGCAAATAAGCAAAGAAACTATATTTCCCATTAGACTGCTATGGTGAAGGTAGGCCAGGTTGAAATAACAAGGGAAAGCAAGTGGGACATTATTCAAGGAATTAAAATTGATGCAAAAAACAAAACAAAAGCCTACCAGCAGACAGGAGAACAAAACAAATGGAGTTGTAATTAAGAATATGAATGGAGTAAGTTAACAAAAAGAAATGCCTTCCACACCCCTTGTATAGATGTATGTGGATTTATAGCTCTGTTGTATTTTATTGATGTTACCAACTTCATAGCACCTGGTTTTTTTTAATGATTTTGCATTGTTTTTATTTTGCATTTTATTGCATCTGTTTTATTGGTTCTGAATTTGATACTGCCTAGCATTTTGTACTGATGAGTGGCCCATGGATGTACTAATCCTATCCTATACATAATCATATACACCCTTACCCAAGAGTAAGACCTATCAAACTCAGTGGGGATTGCACTGAAACTAACTAAAAACTAACTGAGAGCCAGTGCGGTGTAGTGGCTAAAGTGTTGGACTGGGAGTTGTGAGATCCGGGTTCTAGTCCCCACTCGGCCATGGAAACCCACTGGGTGACTTTGGGCCAGTCACAGCCTCTCAGTCCAACCCACCTCACAGGGTTGTTGTTGTAAGGATAAAGTGGAGAGGAGGAGGATTATGTACACTTACTTGGGTTCCTTGCAGGGGGGGAAAAAAGCGGGATATAAATGCAATAATAAATAAATAAATAATAAAATGCAGAAGAAGGTGCTCCACAAAATACCCAGAGTCTGGGCCATTTGGGATGTAAACGTATTGGAAACAAACTAAAGTTTAAGGAAGGTCAGCCACATTCTATACAAGTTGAAGCTTCTGATTTGATTTCCTCAAGGGTAGTCCTCAAAATTCACTCAATCCAGTAGTGTGTGTGTGTGTGTGCGTAGCTTTGTTTGTTTATTTGTAACATTTCTAGACTGCTGATTATAATAGAATCTCTCAGCCAAAGGAGAACTATTCCAGCCTGTGTATTACTCTGGGAAGTGCAAATTTAGGTCGGTTCACCTAAAAATGCACTCCAAATGAAATCTCCCCCACCCCCACCCCTTAGAGCCCAAGGAGGTACAGAGGAAGGGCGACTGCCGGTTAGAGCACAGATGAAGGCTATTGCAAGGTTTTAACAAAATGCAAATGAAACACACAGAGAGCGCTGAGCTGATCATTTCCTTACCAGCTCCATTTCAGGAGGCAGCTGGCCACTTTGCAGAACTTTTTTTTTTCCAAAAAAAAAAAAAATCTAATTAGCGCAAGGTCTCCTTGAGCAGGGTCAGCAGGCTGGGTTTCTCAATCTGATTGATATTCTCTCTGCAGAGGTCACGGCAAGGATGAGGTCAACGCAGCCTCCATCAAAGGCACCGCCGTCTTCTGCTGGTGTCGTTTCCCTTCTGCGTTTTCACACATTGTTCAGCTGGCAACAAGCAGGGCTTGCTAATTTCAGGACCTCCAGGAGGGGGAGAGGGAAGGACGGCTCAAATGACTGAATCTCAAAGATATTTCGCTCTGTGAGGTATCAGACAAGACCGCACTGCTGCCGGCCCATATATCATAGAATCATAGAATAGCAGAGTTGGAAGGGGCCTACAAGGCCATCAAGGCCATATACAAAACCTGGACTGGCAGTTGAGTCGTACTCCATCATTGGCGACAGGGAGGCATCCTCTATGGGACAACAGGGTACACCCAGGATGGTGCTCCAACCAGGACTGTCATCAACATCCCAGCATCCCAACATCCTCTTCACTGGTCCAACCTGCTTGTCCACCTGCCTGTCGCTCTGGCCTGGATGATGGCGCTGGTGAGAAGAAGGTGGCCCATTGAGGCTTCACGCCCAAGAGCACTCAATAACACTTTGCTGGCATTGATGCTACAACCACCACTTCCTCTCTTCACTCACTGGAAGCCAGAAAGGAGACTTTTCCATGCAAGATAATGCCCTCCACTATGGGACTCATAGTGCCCCCCTGGACCAAGGGGGTGCCCAGCAGCTGTCTACCCTCATCCAAAACCTCCATTGTACACAGCAATGGAAGCTCTGAAAGTAATGTAATTTCCCCCCACTGTAAAATGGGGGCTATAAAGGCCTGATTTATGCAAGAGTAAAGATGTGAATGGAGTGTTCACATCTCTACTCTTATTTATGTATTTATTTTATTACATTTATATACCACCCCCCAGCCGAAGCTCACTGGGCGGTTTACAACAATTAAAAATAGTAAACATTAAAAGTACACAAAATTTTTTAAAAAACATAAAAACAGTATAAAAACAACAACAGTATCCATTTAAAACAACAATTCTGGGGTCCATTAAAAACAAACTTAACGTTATTAAATGCTGCTTAAAATGCCTGGGAGAAGAGAAAGGTCTTGACCTGGCGCCGAAAAGATAACAACGTTGGTGCCAGGCGAGCCTTATCGGGAAGATCATTCCACAGTCGGGGGGCAACCACTGAGAAGGCCCTCTCCCTTGTTGCCATCCTCCGAGCTTCCCTCGGAGTAGGCACTCGGAGGAGGACCTTAGATGTTGAGCGCAGTGTACTCTTGCATAAACGGGGCCTTTACAGCCGCCATTTACACAATGGGGGATATGTAATTTCTGGAGCCTCTGTTGCTGTTCACAATGGAGGCTCTGAATGAGGTTGGACAGCTGCCAGGTGCTCATCAGGTGCTTGTGGGCCACGTAAGAAGCTCACGCAGCACCCTGAGTGGGGGCGAAAGGCAGTGGGGCGAACGTCCAATGAAACAGGCCCAGGTGAGTTTGCCCATCCCTACGCAAAAGGCCAATACCGTCACAATGGCAAACGCATGGGCAGGCTGCACGAAAATGCCCCCCCCCCGCCCTGCACATGAAAAGCATGAGTGCCAAGGGGGCAGGAGGACCACCCCTTCCTGTGACTCAGTGACTCTCTTCCAAACTCTGGGCGAAACCCGCGACAGAGTCCAAAATCAATAGAGCTTTCCTCGCTTATTAATTCCTCACTGAGGGAAAAACACACAGAACTTGCATTGAACTATGAAATGAAGAAGGCAGGGAGCAAAGAAAGCAAATATTAAAAGGTCTTAATGGCCTTTTGTTTTACCGGGGAAGCTCTATTAATCACCGCCACGTGTGAGGAGGAGTATTCAGGCAGGGATCCTAGGTTGAACCGAGTTTTAGCTGTGCAAACAGCGGGCGCACGTGGAAGTTGGGAGACGGATGGCTTGAAGAGAGCTCATTTCCACCGGGCCCTGGTTGGCAATTAGCAAGAGAGAAAAGCACTTACGTATGTTAGGGAAGTGTGAGCCCGGCATATTCCCCCCAACGCCCTTCTTAAAACAGTGGGGGTGACACATCGGCTGCTTAGTTTTAAACAAGACTGCTTCATGGAAACCCCTAAATCCTAAACCTAGACATTTGGGAGGTGGGTAGGGTTTCTCAACAGTGGCTGTAAAGGGGCACTTTGTACATGCTCAGAGGCATCTCTTCTCAGAAATAAGCAGGACAAGCCTCTGCCTGTCTACTCATAAGTAAGCAGGACTGAATCACTCAACAGCGTTTTTAAAAAAAAAAGAGGACCCCAAATTCCAAGCTTCTGTATGTCTACTCAGAAGGAAGCATGAGTAGAGTGTCTATTCTGTGTTGGACAAATGTACCCCAACACAAATAGGCATTTGTTCATCAAGTTCCGCATTCCTCTGTCCAACCTTGGATGAAAGTTCTCCACTGTACTGAGTCCTCAGTGGGTGCATATGAATAGTTGCCTCTACCAAGTGCATCCTATGGAATTTGCTGCCACAAGACATAGTGATGGCCAATTTGGATGGCTTTTAAAAGTGGGTTGGAGAAATTCCTGGAAGAGGAGGCCATCAACACGTACTACTCCTGATGGTTATATGCTACCTCTGGTATCAGAGACAGGCCTAGGTACACCAGTTGCTGGGGAATATGGGCAGGAGTGTGCTGTTGCACTCATGTCCTGCTTGTGGATTTCTTATGGGCAGCTGTTTGGCCACTGTGTGAATAGAGTGCTGGACCAGAGGGACCCTTATTCTGATCCAGCAGGGCCCTTCTTATGTCATAGAATCATGGAATAGTAGAGTTGGAAGGAGCCTCTAAGGCCATCGAGTCCAACCCCCTGCTATATGCAGGAACCCACCTGACAGATGGTTGTCCAGCTGCCTTTTGAATGCCTCTAGCGTGGGAGAGTCCACAACCTCCCAAGGTTTGGTTCCATTGTCATACTGCTCTAACAGTTAGGAAGTTTTTCCTGATGTCCAGCCAGAATCTGGCTTCCTGTCACTTGATCCCGTTATTCTGTGTCCTGCACTCTGGGATGATCGAGAAGAGATCCTGGACCTCCTCTGTGTGACAACCTTTCAAGTCATTGAAGAATGCTATCCTGTCTCCCCTCAGTCTTCTCTTCTCCAGGCTAAACAGGCCCAGTTCTTTCAGTCTCTCTTCATAGGGCTTTGTTTCCAGACCCCTGATCATCCTCGTTGCCCTCTTCTGAATGGCATTGTTTTATTTCCCCCCTCTGAATGGTTGTTTTCGCATGCCCTATTATTTGTCCTACAGTTCTTATGGAGCCACTGGGAGCCACTGAGGTGCAAGTGAATACAGTGTAAGTGGTTCCAATAGGATCTGCAGAAGAAGCTTGTCCATCTACAGAAGTCCAGGGCCATAGCTAGACAGGGCGATATCCCGGGGTGATCCCCAGGATCGTCCCTGTGCATCCACATGACACACAGCAGATCCCGGGAGCAGGGAGGGATGATCCCTCCCTTTCCCCAGGATCTCGCCCTACCCCTTGAGCCCGCTTTTTCCATAGTCTCGGGCTGATCCCAAGACTGAGGAACGTGTGCACAGGAGTTGAGGTTTGTCCCGGCTCCTTGTGGTTACTCATGAGGAGGCGCGAACCACGTATGGGGCGCAGAACTCCTCGCCCCATACGCGGCACCCGGCTCCTTATGAGTAACCACAAGGAGCCGGGACAAACCTCAACTCCCACACAAATGTTCCGCGGTCTTGGGATCAGCCCAAGACCATGGAAAAAGCAGTGTGGGTGGGTGGGGGAAAGCATGGAAAATTACTTAAAATAATAAAAAAAAACTTACCTTAGAGCACACAAGCATTCATGCACTCTTCTCCTTTAACAAAAACAACCCCCCCCCCCAAAAAAAAAACACAAAATGGCGGCCGTGACGTCCTCTCCTTCCAAGGTTGTCGCGCGCTGTTTGTAAACAGTGGGGTAGATCTCGCAATAAAAATATCGCAAGATCTTCACCCCTCTGTCGCGCTAGACCTGGTAGGTCTAGCTGAGGCCCAGATGTCCTGATATACACCAACCATGCTGGCCTGCACCAGGATCTCCTCCTAATCTCCTCCTCCTTGGATTCCCATTTCAATACCCTTCACAGTGCCATCCACCAGCACCCAGGACTAAAGAAAACTTTCACTTAGCAAACAAGAAAAAAAAAAAACATGTCTGATACCAGAGAGACATGACCTCAGTTGGCTAGTTGGATACAAAGCTATGAGTGAGAGAGAAATCTTGAACTAATTGGATACTAATTCACCATCTCCAAATGTGATTGATTTGTTGAATGATAACAAATCCAATCTTTTACAAGGATTGGTTTGGAAAACAGTAACTGCAGGGTTAAGTAACACCGTTCCATTGGCATAAGCATGCGAGGATTAACCAAGATTGAACTGACATATTTCAATATACTTAATATATTTCCAGCATGCCTCACATAGCCGCTGGAATTCAGTGCACGCCTGAAGTAGGAACGGATAGCAAGTACTGTATTTCTGTATCTGCACATCTTACACAGATAATCTTGGAAGAAAAGGAATTTGACAAACTCCTGCAAAAATGACTGACGTTGGAAGTCAAAATACAAAAAAGAAGAAAAATTGCTTGGCAAATACTTGTGTTTAATTAGAAATTATGTCTTCTCCAGTGACAGGTGGCAAGAGAATACCTGGAAGATTACATAGCGACGCATCAAACACCATGAAAGAAGAAATGACAGCTGTGAAGCAAAGAGCCTATGTTATAGATCTTTCTGAGTTCATTCATGTGCTCATTGTTGTTCTCTGACTGTGGGAACCGGGGCGGGGGGTTCTTTGCTTTCATATACTGACCCACAGAGGCTCATCACACAAGGCTGAAATCTTGCATTCATACCAGGGGTTTCTGCTTCTGGTTTCTTTGCAGGATTACGATGGGCTTCTTTACATTGGGACAAGTGATTTGAAATTAAAAATGTCCATTCTAGTTAATGTGCTATATGTTTCATTTTATAATGCCATCCAGTGGCTGTATTATATTGCAACACTGTCATTATATATCTCGCATTAACGTTTGTTATCGGCTTATCTCTGATTATTTTTTTTAAAGCAGGATACAGCTCTAAAAATGCAGGAGATGCTATGGAGGTTGATGCCTGCAAACTTCCATGAGTGGCCAGTGATGAGTGCGCAATAAAAGCCTCATGTAGAAATGCTCCTAGTGAATGACATTCCAGGAGAGCAAACTCAAAATTGCTGCTCTTCAACTAACAGGTCAGACCCATAATTGGTTATGTCCCAACTGAAGCATTGCATGGGTGGAATCACTTGCATTTGCCATGTTTTTCATTGTTTAGTTTGGAAAAGAGCCAAGAGAGAAAAGGAGAAAGAGTGTGGGGAAGGTTGGAGCATCTCCCAGGACAGTGAAGGATTCTTGAGGACTGGAATAACTCCAGCCACCCAGGCTAGAACTTTTGCTTAGGCGGTGATGGTCATTCCTGGCTCTTGGCTTCTTCTGATTCCAGGTTCTTGGCTTCTTCAGGCTTTCGTCCTCCGGCTATCTTATGTCAAGGTAAGAACATAAGAACATAAGAAGAGCCATGCTGGATCAGGTCAAGGGTCCATCTAGTCCAACATTCTGTTCATGCAGTGGCCTGCCAGAGACCCACAGGAAACCCACAAGCAGGACTGGAGTACAACAGCACCCTTCTGCCTATATTTCCCAGCAACTGGTGTATGTAGGCTGGCTTACTGCCTCTGCTACTGGAGGTAACACATAGCTATCAGGATAGTCGATGGTGAAGGAGGACCAAACCTGGATCAAATTCACCTAAGATTGTATCTCATGCATCTCTTCACTGCTTTGTCCCGAACAGTGCATCTTTTCCTGTCAAATGTGCTAATTTGGCTGGCAAAATACTGCCTGCCTTGCTTGGGAACTGAATGTCACAACTTTGCTAGCATGCTCTGAATTTTGAAATTCAACAAACATGAACATTGCAGGAGTGAGACATCAGATGCATAGACAAAAGTACAAAATATGTGACAACTAAATGTGAAAAATCTGTTTCAACCCCACTCCCCTCTGTATGAAAATGCATGCTTTTGAAATTGCTCTTTTGAGCCGTTTAAGCAAAACCAAACAGTATGTCACCAACCCACACACCCGTCCCCTTCTCTGGTTCACTTTGGCTCATGAAATGGTTCACTTGGACTCTCTGTGTGTCGAATGAGAAGTAAGCCCTGTTGAGTTCAATCTGGCTTATGCCCAGGTAGGGATGTATGGATTTTGTTACACATGCTCTGTCTGTGTTTTGCAGATTGTCCGATCCGGGTGCCATCTATGTGAACCTAATCTTGAAATGGGGATTGCAGAGCAGCCATGCTGCTACCAGTTTTTCCTGCAGATCATTTCATCTGCCTTCCCCAAGTCAAAGAAGAAGAATATGATGATGGAGGAGGAGGAGGAGGAGGAGGAGGAGGAGGAGGAGATGATGATGATGATGATGATGATGATGGAGGTAGAAGAGGAGGAGGAGGAGAAGGAGAAGGACAAGGACAAGGACAAGGAGAAGGACAAGGAGAAGGACAAGGAGAAGAAGGAGGAGGAGGGATCAGTATCTTATGGTATCGTCCCACAACCTCAAACAGCACTAGCAGAATCCTGCTGAACCTTTCCATTGTACAAGCAGTTGCCCATTTTGCTTGCACAAAGGAGTTGTGCAAAGGAGTTGAGCCACTTCTGGAGTTGAGCCACTTCTTCCAGAAAGCCAGAGCTTTGGGCCTTCAAGGAGCATCCTCCAAGCCTCTTGCTTCACTGAGCAGCATCTTAAGATGTGACTCCAGTGCCATGGGGCATGCCAAGTAAATAGGATGCAGGAGAGAAGGAGGAATTTAACCCTTCAGTCTTAGCTTGAGAACAACAACAACAACAACAACAACAACAACAACTCAACAGCAAATCGGGGGGCTGCTGCAGGAAAATACAAATTTCTGGTTGTTCTTTTATTCCTCAATCTGGAAGAGCATTTATTGATTTCATAATGCTTCTAAGAAGCACATTATTGTAGCGCATTGGAGCCATTGATTGCAGTCCAGGGCAGCTCCACAGGGATGGGAAAGTGGAAACTCCTGACTGCTTAGAAGAATCCATTTGGAATGTCCTCTTCCTCTTCCTCTTCCTCTTCTTCCTCTTCTTCCTCCTCCTCCTCCTCCTCCTCCTCCTCCTCCTCCTCCTCCTCCTCCTCCTCCTCCTCCTCTTCTTCTTCTTCTTCTTCTTCTTCTTCTTCTTCTTCTTCTTCTTCTTCTTCCATGTTTGTTTTTTAAAGTACCCCAGAATGGTGACAGCAATGATAAACTACAACTCTGCGTATTCTCATCTTGGATCCTGTCTGTTTTTCCTTCCTCTCCTGCATGCTGCTATTTGATCTTCCTTCCAACAGCTCTCCAGGGTTGAAGGCAAGATTATTTCACAACCCTACCTGGTATTTTGGAGCCAGGCCCCCAAGATGCAACCTCCAACTTCTCCAAGAGAGGATGCCTGCCCTTTGGAAGATGGGAGTCCTCCAAAGAACACATCCCATGGGAGAGATTCACACCGTGCGATTTGGAGCTGGGTATTCGAACATAAGAAGAGCCATGCTGGATCAGACAAAGGCTCCATCTAGTCCAGCATTCTGTTCACACAGTGGCCAACCAGCTGTCAACTGGAGACCTACAAGCAGGGCATAAGTGCAACAGCACCCTCCCACCCATGTTCCCCAGCAACTGGTGCATATAGGCATACTGCTTCTGAGACTGGAGATAGCACATAGCCATCAGGACTAGTAGCCATTGATAGCCTTCTCCTTCAGGAAGCTGCCTTATACCAAGTCATTGGTGCATCTAACCTAGGCCACAGCTAGACCTAAGTTTTATCCTGGGATCATCCAGGGTTCACCCCTGCCTGAGCACTGGATCCCTTGTGTGTCACCTAGATGAACAGGTTTGACCCCTGGACAATCCAGGGATAAACTTTAGGTCTAGCTATGGCCCTAGTATTGTTGACACTGACTAGCAGCAGTGGCTCTTCTGGCTTTCAGGAAGGTGTTTTTCCAACCTTACCTGGAGATGCTGTGGATTGGACCTGGGACCTTCTGCAATGCAAAGCATGTGCTCTACTGCCAAGATGCAGCCCCTTTGCTTTTCCCTTCCTACCCTGAAGATAGACAATCCAGCTTACATGACAGGCATATGAAGCCATTCTATTCCGTGCCAGATCAATGGTCCATCTAGCCCAATAAGAGTTGGTAGTACAGCAAAAGCAGCCCATATTCTCTCCATCACAAATCATTAGAATATCAAAGGCCTCTCAAGTCCCCCTAACACAATCTGTGCCTATATATCATCATTAGCTGAGTTTAACAGCTTCCGTGACTAGTGGAGCAAAATAAAGGGTGTAGGGGGCGTTCAAAAAGACGTTCAAACAACGGGGTCAAGACTGAGCTAAAACAATGTACAACTGAGTGTGAAGAAGAAAGTGAGCAGCAATTGCTACACGTGTCAGTGTAGAAGTAATCATTAGCAGTCTATGAGGCAACTGAATGTCCAACAAGCCACTGATGAAAAGGGGGGGGGGGCAGTCATGGATACTTCAAACAGCTTCTCACATCTTCAGGGGAAAGGAATAGCAAAGGCTTTGGGGCTGCTATGCTCTGTGTCCATTTATCTAGCAAAGCTTCTCCTAACCTGGCTTCTGAAACAGGAGTCATTTGTAATAGGCATGTGCTCCGCTCCGATTAGAAGCGCAGAAGCAGGAGCGAATTGGCCTGCTCTGCCTTGCCCAGAGGCGGAGTAGAAGTGGAGCGCGGACCCCTAGAAGCAAGGCGAAGAGAAGCGCCCATTTTCAGAGCGCTCTGGTTTCCGCGGTCCGGTCCGATCACCATCTTGAAACATTTCGCCCATAGGATTGCATTGCGGAAAAGAAAGGGGGATAACTGTGTTGTTTTTGAAGCTATCGTTCTGAAAATTCTTGTGCTCAGAGAGTCGTGGATGGGGGTCATTTTGAGACTACTCTCAGCTCTCTGCGTGGTGCGGGTCGCGCACTAGAATTTTTTAAAAAACCGGCGGGAAATACCTTTTTCGAAGGGCTGAGGGGCAGAGTCAACTCCCGGTCATGATCACATGATCCCAAAGTTGGAGGAGGGGATAGGCAAAATGGGTAACTTGGAATTCTGGGAAACTTCTCTTTCTTAGTCTGAACGGACTTTTCCCAGTGTTTTTTAAAACAGTAGCCCCACCAAATGCACAAACACAACCTGAAATCATATACTAAACCAATAATAAGAGAGCACTGCTACCCACCCTAACTTTGGGGAACAACTGAAAAGATGTGGTGCAAGGGGATGAGCACCCCTAGGGCATGCCATGTGGATGTGCCTCCACTCTCTCCTGTACTTGGGGGGCTATCACAGCCCTCCAAAGAGAGTAACACGGTGGAGCAATGCCTATCATGAGTTGAAGTGAGCGTTTACTTCTTAGTGGTGCAGCAATGTCTTTCATGAGTTGAACTGACAGCCTTGCTTCTTAAAAGACTGGTCACTAGGACTAGTCAAATTGGCAGCTGCTTCCCCCTCCCCCGGGCACGTCCCCCTATTACTGGTAAAAGACAGATATAGCCTTTTTAAAAAAGTTCTTCTTGTTGTTTATTCAGCAACACTGCTGCTTTTAATTCCACCCCTCCTTTGTTTATTTATTTATTTATTTATTTATTTATTCCATTTTATATGCATTACTGGCTTATCCTTGGCTCACTTCCTTATGCCCCCAGAAATGTCTGCTGCCTGCCTGCCTTCCCTCCCTCCTCCCCTGCCCGCCTCGCAGGGATGTTGTGTGTGTCTGGCTTTGACTCAGGGGAGAAGTCCTTCCTGCGCTCAAGTTAGACTTTTGGAAGTTCCAAATCCATTTTTCAAGTGTGGAAGAAGATTTCATAGGTTTATCTGTATTCCCCAATTCATGGCATGTTGGGATTTCCTTTGAAATGGCCCCATTGAGATGTCTGCAGGTTTAAGCCCCACCAAAAATCAGGGGATGATGGGACTGCCTTGAGTCTTGGCATGTGTATGTATCCCTGGATAAGCTTTCATGGTGGTGAGTTTGAGATTTTTAACGTGCAAATTGACGGAGCTATGGAAAGGGGTGTAAATGGGGTGCCCGATTTTCATAAATTCCCCCAAAATTAGGGGATGATGGGACTGCCTTGAGTCTTGGCGTGTGTGTGTATACCCCCATGAGGTGTCATGGTGACAAACTTGAGGTTTCTAACTTTCACAGAAAAAAAGTTGAATACTTTTTTAGCTTAATGCAAGCCTATGGGGTGGGCGGAAACGGAGCTCCGATCCGGATCCGGAGCTCCAAGCGGAGCGGAGCGGACATGGGTGGAGTGGGGGTGGGGGGAAGCGGGCCGATCCGCAAATTGCAGATCTGGAAGAGAAGCGGAGCGGGAGGTCCGTGCACACCCCTAATTTGTAAATAGTCCACAACAGTCATCATAATACCACTTAAAACTAATAATGGGCAGAGAATGCCCCTAGTCAGCCTCAAGGCGGGGGGATAAGAATTTCCCCCAAACCTCAGAAAATAGACCCTGTCACAGCAATCCATTTCCTAAGTACCCCCATGAGTCATCAAACGCTCCTTCCAATCAACCCAACTGGATACCTGCCAAGGTCCTCCCCCATCCCTCCCAGGGATGCTCACGCTCTCCAAAGTTCTCCAAACATCACATAGATGCTCAATTCAGCATGCTTCTGTTCTCATTTGTGACCTGTTCTTTCTTTGTTTGTTTTTTGTTCCGACAGGAAAAGTACGCAGATTTCAAACAGGGAAAGTGTGCATTTCTGTGTTCCTCTTTTCCAAAGGACACACTTTTCCTCCCTTGGCTACAGTGTGAAAAATGTGGTCTTTTAAGCATGTAAGAACATAAGGACATAAGAAGAGCCCTGTTGGATCAGACCGAGGGTCCATCTAGTCCAGCACTCTGTTCACACAGTGGCCAACTGGCTGTTGACCAGGGAAAAACAAAGCAGGACATCATGCAACAGCACCCTCCTACCCATGTTCCCCAGCGACTGGTGCACACAAGCTGACTGCCTCAGATACTGGAGGCAGTACACAACCATCAGGGCTAGTAGCCATTGATAGCCTTCTTCTCCAGGAATTGATCCAACCCCCTTCTAAAGCCATCCAAATTGGTGGCCATCACTACATCTTGGCGGTAGCGAATTCCATAATTTAACTCTGTGCTGTGTGAAGAAGTTCTTCCTTTTATTTGTCCTGAATCTCCCACCAATTAGCTTCATGGAATTCTAGTATTTTGCATTCTAGTATTTTGAGAGAGGGAGAAAAAAGTCTCCTTCTCCAATTTTTTAAAAAAATGTTCATAGTTTAAAGTGCACAGTTTTTGAACTTGAATTCAAGTTTGGGGGTTTGTGGACATTTTCGGAGCTCATGTACTCCCATCTGTGTTTGGGGCATTTCCCCTCCTGCCTACTTACTTTCCAGGGTGCTCCAGTAGAAGTGATTAAGGAAGGAGGAAGCTCCTTCCTCTTGATGCCTGATTTGCTGGTATATCTACACACCAGGTGCCAGGAGCACTGGGAAACGTATTCCCATCACTACTGAAATGTGCCGTTAGACTGGGAAAACTACATTCTGGAGAGTTTCTGGTGCTTGCAGCTATAGCAGCATATCAAGAGTATAAAAAGCTGAGGACGAGAGAGATCTCCCTTCTTTTTACCATCCTGCAGCTTCTAGAGCGGCGACAGCAGTAACTGGGAAAAAGGGAAAGTGGTTTTAGATGCAGAAATGTGGGTGGCAGGGAGGCAGCACTGAAGGTCCTTCCCAGCTCTGAATTTAATCGAAGGCAGAAAAGAACTCTCCACACCGTAAAGCTCACCCGGTTTTTGAGATGAGCATTCTGAGCTGCTGGGATTTGCATTTTTATTCTCAGGTTCAGGTTGTTTGTGTGTGTTTTGGCCAGGTCCACTGTAATATCAACATCTCATCACCTGGCAATAAACACTGGCCATTGCTAGACGAGGGCTTATCCCGGGGATCGCCCCGGGATGACACACGGGATCCTGGGAGCAGGGAGGGATGATCCCATCCTTTCCTCCGGATCTCACCCTACCCTTGCAGCCTGGTTTTTCCGTAGTCCTGGGCTGATCCCGAGACCGTGGAATGTGTGGCTGGGCATCGCGATTTGTCACAGCTCCTCGTGGTTACTCACGAGGAGCCGAGAACCACACATGGGCCACAGAGCTCCTCAGGAGCTCTGCGCCCACTGGGGATGGGGTGGGTGGAGTAGGAAGAAAATATTTTTAAAAAACAACAACAATCCTACCTTTGAGTGCACGAGCACTTGTGCTCTTCTGTTTTTTTAAAAAAGAAAGTGGTGGGCGTGACGTCCTCTCCCTCCAAGGTCATCACGCGCTGCGTGTAAACAGAGGGGGAGATATCAGGAGATCCTCACCCCTTGGTCGCACTAGTCCAGGTAGGTCTAGCTGCGGCCACTGTCTCCAAACAGAAAAGGGAAGTGGGAGTAACATATTGTAACGTCTGTTGGGCAACTATTCATTCGTAGGGCAGATTCCTGCTTAATAGCCTAGGGTGGTCAGTCAATGTATCCTTTCCTCTATTTATATCCTGATAGCTGAGGCCCTCCCTGTGGTTTTAAATGAGATACCCATCATAACTTTGTCCAGGTGGCCCCACCCCCACCCCCCGGCTGATAGGATGGGATAGATGTGTGCGAGAAAGGAATAGCCATTTTGCATAAGAACATAAGAAGAGCCCTGATGCTGGATCAAACCAAGGGTCAATCTAGTCCAGCACTCTGTTCACACAGTGGCCAAACAGCTGTTGACCCTCCTGCCCATGTTCCCCAGCAACTGATGTATATAGGCTTACTGCCTCTGACACTGGAGCCTCTGATACTGAAGTTTAGAAGAGGCAGAAAGAGAAAGACCTGGTAGTTTGCAACAGTAAGGACTTGAAACACCAAATAGAATAGAGTAGGGAGAACTTATCACTGGAAACTCTTTGTTCCTGCAAGAGCAAAATATCCAATGAATCATATTCTAACCAAAATCATAAATAAACATGCAAGGAAGAGAGAGGGGGAGAGAAAGAAAGCATGTGATGAGAGGCCATGAAATGCACCTCTCATAACAATTCAGGGTGATTAATCCATCAGTGGATCCTAGTCACCAGTTCTGAAGCTATGGCCTACACCACAGAATAATAAAGCCTTAAATATCCTCTTCAGCATTAAGCATCTCTGTGGTTCTTTTCCTTATTTTTTTCTTTTAGGAATATGAGCTGAATGGACAAAAATATCAGAATAAATATCTCCATTTTCAGATAGCTCTTGTACCTGGTCTGTTTTTTCATACCCTGTGACGGATGAAAATTGAAAGGGGGGGGGACACTTTTAACACCTCTTTTCTCATATCAAGAACAATCCCAAGTGTACATATTGCTGCAGGCTCTACTCTGTTTGTCTTATTGATTGATTTATCAATAGCCTGTCCTTATCTAGCAAAGGAGGTGTTTGTTCTTTAGGTTAAGGATCTGCAGGAACAAATATAAACACCCCATAATCTGTGACCAACACTTCAAAACAAAGTCTCACCAGCAGACAGTGCATATGAGAAACACACACTGTGGTGGGCTTGGCATTGCGTGGTGTCGTGGTAGTGCCCTTGTGTACATGCACATGCATTTACAGAGATGTGCACTAGACCCAAACTTCAACCTTTACAGAACCACAACACATATTCATGGAGGAAAAGGCTATTGATGGCTACTAGTTATGAAGGTTATATTTTACCTCTAGTGTCAGAGGCAGTACGCTGGGGACCGTGAACAGGAGGATGCTATTTATTTATTTATTTATTTATTACATTTCTATACCGCCCAATAGCCGGAGCTCTCTGGGCAGTTCACAAAAATCAAAATCATTCAAAGTATAAAACAACAGTATAAAAACATAATATAAAATACAATATAAAAGCTCAACCAGATAAAAACAGCAGCAATGCAAAATTACAAATTTAAAACACCAAGTTAAAAATTATTTATAGACTGTTAAAATGCTGGGAGAATAAAAAGGTCTTCACCTGGCGTCTAAAAGCTAGGGATGTGCTCCGCTTCTAATCGGACCGGCGAATTAGAAGCGGAGCGGAGCGGGGGGCCGTCGGAGCGTGGCGAAGAGGATCGAGGTGAAGGCAGATCCTTCGCCTCGATCCGGAGCTCCGCCGGAAAGGTAAGTGGGGTTTACCGGGCCCTGCCGCTGTCGCTGTCGCCCATGCGGCGATAGCGGCAGGGCCCAGTAACCCCCCCCTGCCCTCCTCTCCCTTACCTGCCTCCGTCCGCAGTCCGTTGGCTTCTTCAATTGAGCCCGCGGTTCAACCAGGAAGTCTAGGCCGCACTTGCAGCCCAGACTTCCTGGCTGAACCACGGGCTCAATTGAAGAAGCCGACAGAACGCGGACGGAGGCAGGTAAGGCTCCCCTCCCCCTTGGTCCCTTACCGGGCTCTGCCGCCATCGCTGCATGGGCGGTGACGGGGGCAGGGCCCAGTAAACCCCCCCCCCCCGCCCTCCTCTCCCGGCCTTACCTGGCACCACTCCCCTCCACTGCAGAGCTCCGATTCGGAGCCGGAGCTCCGCGGCGAAGAGGAGCGGAGTATGGGCGGAGCGGCGCGGGGCGGAGCAGGGGGTCCGTGCACACCCCTACTAAAAGCATATAATGTAGGTACCAAGCGAACCTCCTTAGGGAGCTCATTCCACAGCCAGGGTGCCATAGCAGAGAAGGCCCTCCTCACTTCGTTTGGCAGGGGCTCGCAGAGAAGGACCCCTGAGGATGACCTTAGGGTCCGGGCAGGTACATATGGGAGGAGGCGTTCCTTCAGATAACCTGGCTCCAAGCCGGGGCCAGGTTATTGCTTTCATGTCCTGATGCTTTCATGTCCTATTGCTTTCATATCCTACTTGTGGGCTTCTCACTTGCAGGTGGTTGGCCTCTGCGTGATTGACTAGATTCATTCATTCATTCCATTTCTATACTGACCAATAGACAAAGCTCTCTGGCTGGTTTACAAAGATTAAAATCCTAAAAAAATAAAAGCAACATAATATAGAAGTATTTGCATACATCAATACGATTAAAACAAAATTGCACAATTGACAATAAAAAAAATCTCAGGACTTGTTAACAATATCATTATATGCTGTCAAATGCCTGGCAGCAGAGGAACATTTTAACCTGGTACCTGAAAGATGACAATGATGGCAGGCAGATTGCACTAGGAAGAATGTTCTATAATTTGGTGGGGACACCACTGAGAAGACCCTCTCCCTTATCACCATGCTTCAAACTAGGCATGTGCTCCGCTCCGATTAGAAGCGCAGAAGCAGGAGCGAATTGGCCTGCTCCGCCTTGCCCAGAGGCGGAGTAGAAGCAGACCGCGGACCCCTAGAAGCAAGGCGAAGAGAAGCGCCCATTTTCGGAGCGCTCCGGTTTCCGCGTTCCGCTTCTATCACCATCTTGAAACATTTCGCCCATAGGATTGCATTGCGGAAAAGAAAGGGGGATAACTGTGTTGTTTTTGAAGCTATCTTTCTAAAAATTCTTGTGCTTGGAGAGTCATGGATGGGGGTCATTTTGAGACTACTCTCAGCTCTCTGCGTGGTGCAGGTCGCACACTAGAATTTTTTAAAAAAACAGGCAGGAAAAATACCTTTTCCGAAGGGCTGAGGGGCAGAGTCAACTCCCGGTCATGATCACATGATCCCAAAGTTGGAGGAGGGGATAGGCAAAACGGGTAACTTGGGATTCTGGGAACTTCTCTTTCTTAGTCTGAACGGACTTTTCCCAGTGTTTTTTAAAACAGTAGCCCCACTAAATGCACAAACACAACCTGAAATCATATACTAAGCCAATAATAAGAGATAGAAACACAGCACTGCTACCCACCCTAACTTTGGGGAACAACTGAAAAGATGTGGTGCAAGGGGATGAGCTCCCCTAGGGCATCCCACTGTGGACGTGCCCCCACTCTCTCCTGTACTTGGAGGGCCATTAGAGCCTTCCAAAGAGAGTAACCCGGTGGAGCAATGCCTATCATGAGTTGAAGTGACAGTTCCACTTTTCAGAGCTCTCGTGGTGGAGCAATGGCTTTCATGAGTTGAACTGACAGCCTTGCTTCTTAAAAGACTGGTAGACCAGTCAAATTGGCAGCTGCTGCTTCCCCCTCCCCTGGGCACGTCCCCCTATTGCTGGTAAAAGACAGATATAGCCTTTTTAAAAAAGTTCTTCTTGCTGTTTATTCAGCAACACTGCTGCTTTTAATTCCACCCCGCCTTCGTTTATTTATTTATTTATTCCATTTTATATGCATTACTGGCTTATCCTTGGCTCACTTCCTTATGCCCCCAGAAATGTCTGCTGCCTGACTGCCTGCCTTCCCTCTCTCCTCCCCTGCCCGCCTTGCAGGGATGTTGTGGGTGTCTGGCTTTGACTCAGGGGAGAAGTCCTTCCTGCGCTCAAGTTAGACTTTTGGAAGTTCCAAATCCATTTTTCAAGTGTGGAAGAAGATTCATACTCCCCAATTCATGGCATGTTGGGATTTCCTTTGAAATGGCCCCATTGAGATGTCTGCAGGTTTAAGCCCCACCAAAAAACAGGGGATGATGGGACTGCCTTGAGTCTGGGCGTGCATCTGTATCCCTGGATAAGCTATCATGGTGGCGAGTTTGAGATTTCTAACATGCAAATTGACGGAGCTATCGAAAGGGGTGTGAATGGGGTGTTGAATTTTCATAAATTCCCAAAAAATCAGGGGATGATGGGACTGCCTTGAATCTTGGTGTGCATGTGTATCCCTGGATAAGCTGTCATGGTGGTGAGTTTGAGGTTTCTAACGTGCAAATTGACGGAGCTATGGAATGGGGTGTGAATGGGGTGCCCGATTTTCATAAATTCCCCCAAAATCAGGGGATGATGGGACTGCCTTGAGTCTTGGCATGCATATGTATCCCTGGATAAGCTGTCATGGTGGTGAGTTTGAGGTTTCTAACGTGCAAATTGACGGAGCTATGGAAAGGGGTGTGAATGGGGTGTGCGATTTTCATAAATTCCCCAAAAATCAGGGGATGATGGGATTGCCTTGAGTCTTGGTGTGCGTGTGTATACCTCCATGAGGTGTCGTGGTGCCAAACTTGAGGTTTCTAACTTTCACAGAAAAAAAGTTGTATACTTTTTTAGCTTAATGCAAGCCTATGGGGGGTGAAAAACGGAGCTCCGATCCGGATCCGGAGCTCCGAGCGAAGCGGAGCAGACATGGGCGGAGCGGGGGCGGAGCGAAGTGGGCCGATCCGCAAATCACGGATCTGGAAGTGAAGCGGAGCGGGGGGTCCATGCACACCCCTACTTCAAACCTACCTCAGGTGAGGTCCTTGGAGGAAGGCCTCAGGTGAAGATTATAGCATTTGGGTAGGTTCACACACACAAATGTACAGGGAGCCAGGTAGGCCTTTGATCTGATTTAGCATGGTTCTTTACCCTAAGCATGCATTTTTCGTCCAATTCTTATTTATTTAGGTATTTATTTTACCATATATTTGTAGGGTGGTAGTGCTGCCATTACGAACTGCTTCACATCAGCTTCTGACCACCCCTTGCAGACCATTGCCTACAGACCAATTTCTCTATATCTTCCCCAAACAGTGCAGGATCCAGGACAATAGTTGGAGCCAATCATGTGATTCTTGACAACATCTATGAAAGATATACATCCCCAAAGCACAGCCAATCATTCCAGAAGAGCTTGAACCATCACAGGATACATTCTAGGGCTGTGCTCCACTCCAATTCAGATCGCGAATCCAGAGCAGAGAAGCCTGATCCGCCTCCACCAAAGGCAGATCCTAATCAGGTCAGGGGAGCTGCGGATTGAGGCGAAGTAGTTCGCCTCCATCCGGAGCTCCGAATGCAGGTAAGGGGGGAGGGGGCTTACCTGCCTCCGCTGCTGCCGTCGCAGTCTGTGCGGTGGTGGCGAAGCCAGGTAAGGGGGGAGGGGGCCTTACCTGCCTCCTTTGTGGTCCAGTGATGGCTTCAACTGAGGCCCAGGCCTCATTTGAAGCCTGTGCCGGACCGCGACGGAGGCAGGTAAGTGGGGGGGAGAGGAGCTTACCTGGCTCCGCCACTGCCACAGTCTGTGTGGCGATGGCGGCAGAGCCAGGTAAGGGGACAGGGAGAGGGGGGTTTATTCAGCCCCCATTTTGCCCTCCTTCCCCACTTACCTGCCTCTGCCACCTGCTGCAGAGGCAAGTAAGTAGGGAAGGGGGGCAAAAATCTCAATTTGCACCTCCAGATCTCGCTCTGCAGAGTGGAGCGGGGGAGGGTTGGATCAACCCGAAGCAGATCGGCCTGATCCGAAAGTTGCGGATTGGGCCACGAAGCGATTTGGGGGGTCCATGCACAGCCCTAATACATTCTGTTATTCCTGAGGACAGCAGTGCACTGGGAACAACACTCAGGAAGAATTAGCATTAGCAGCCTTTGAGCTCCTGTCTCAGGCTGTAGCTAGACCGAAGGTTTATCCCAGGATCATCCCGGGTTCGTCCCTGCCTGAGCGCTGGATTCCCTGTGTGGCACTTAGATGAACAGGTTTGACCCCAGGACAATTCTGGGATAAACCTTAGGTCTAGCTACGGCCTCAGTTGCACCTCCACATGATTTCTAGTATGTATGAGATGGTGGAAACAGCCAGTGAGAAGTTCAAGGTCAAGAGGAGAGATTTCAAGGTTGCAATGTCTCCCACAGTCACACTAGTTTAGGGCTGCATGGGAGTTTCATTCCAGTTTGCAAATCACTTGAAAATGCCCTGTTTGGAACCCCAAACATGAATGGAAGCAAATGTTCTCCAAAAAGATCCAGAACTTGGGTTTATATTTGCAAAACCTGTACCTGAAAAATGCACAATTTTTAAGAAATACACAACTTTCTCTAAATGCACAACTTTTCAAAATAATAATAATAATAATATACACACCTTTCTCCAAACGCACTTTTCAAAATTACACAACTGTCTCACAGTGAACAATTTTCGCAAAATGCACAACTTTTGAGAAATGAACAACTTTCTCCATTTGAATGAACCTCCAAATAGGTTGCAAATGAGAACGGGAGCGAGCCGAACCAACCTTTGAAGTCAAGTACAGAGAATTTCAGCAAGCTTGAGCATTGCTGGCTCTCCCATCATTAGACTACTTGAGTCCGACTGCAGTCAGTGGGATTTGAGCAACCTAACTGGTGTACATCAGAATGGCTGAACCAAGGGTCAAAACTGGAACAGACAGATTAATCCACCCAGGATAAAGGCTTGGAACGCTCATAAAAATTTGGCTTTGAATCCCTGCACATTCAACCATGTTAGTGCTAAGTTTAGGGTTGCCAAGTCTTTATTCTAACGGGCTCCTCATCTTTCACAGCTGTATGGCAGCCAAATACAAGATACTCTCCAGGCTGGAATCAGCTGCACCTGTTGGACTTGGGCATTGCAGATAGTTGAGAATTTCCTTTCAGTTCAGTTTTGATGAAATATTTATCATCAAATGTGCAAATTTCTTCATAAATGGGATAGAAATATTTTCTTAATCGTCATCATCATACATGGAAGAAAATGAAACACGGATTTGACCATCTCTACTACAGACCCAATCTGAATCCAATCATTTATTTTTTTTAACCAATGTCCAGCTTTTAAAGTTACATTTCGGAATGATTTTTTTTTAAAAAAAAAACAATCCAAATCCAAAATCAAATCAGCCATTTATGAAAATTGGTTTTAAAAACCAAAAGCAAATTAATCATTCGTCAAAATGACCTCAGAGATATATATATATATATATATATATATATATATATATATATATATATATATATATATATATATACACATACATATACACACACACACACACACACACACATACATACATACAGATATATATATCACTCACAGCTGCCTGCCTGAGGGCTGCCCCTTTAAATCCTCCTGCTCTGGGGAAGCCCCGCCCCGTTTTCTGACACAGCACAAGCCAAGCGTCTTTAAGCTGAGCAATCGCCTTCATGCTGGCAGACAACGAGGCTGTGGAGGGACAAGCGCAGTTCTCTACCGCTCACTGGCAGGAGAGGACGTGGATCAGTCAGCTGCAGCGTGCACGGGCACACACACGCACACACACAACCACCTCTCCCTCCCTCCCTCCCTCCCTCCCTGCTGGGCAGCCAACACGACCATCTCAAGGCATATGCCCCGAGATCTGGATTGCAAGAAGAAAAAAGCAATCTGTGTCTCTCTGCCTGCCCGCCTTTCCTTTCCAATGGAGCATCGGGCATCAATAGCCGGACACTCGCCTTGTCCAGCTGTCACTCAAGGCAGAACTGGGGATCCCTGAAGCTTTAAAGAAGACGTGCGTTCTCTGTTCCATGCCCCCCCCCTTCCATCTTGCCAGTTTGGCTTAAAGGACTCCTTCGCCAGGATGTGAGCTGCGTCCGAGATCAGCTGCTTATGGGTCAGGCAGAGGTGGCCAGCCCAGCTCTGGAGTTGTCTCCACCTCCTTCTCCTCCTCTTCTTCCTCCTCCTCAGTTGCTTTGCCCAGCCAGAGAGCTCCAGGGTGGCTGCTGGTGAGAAGCTGACCTAGCAACATCCTATGTGTTAGGCAGATGAGGAGGGGAGAACGACACTGACTTCCTCTTCCTCCTCCTCCTCCTCCTCCTTCTCCTTTTTCCAAACATCTTCAGCTGGAACCATGTCACCTGTGGACTGGAGACCGGGGCCCATGGGGCAGCGGAAAGGCTCCCTTCTGCTATGCAGATGGAAAGGCTGTACAGCCAACGCTTCTGAACTGAATTGATTAATCTCCCCAGCTGGTTGGCTAGCTGGTTGCAGGCAAGGGGAGGGAGGAAGGGGGCTCTCTCTTTCCCTCTCTCTCTCTCTCTCTCTCTTCATGCAGGGAGTGGGCACCGTTTCCTATTTTCCTCACTTCTCTCCTCCATACTTGAAGGAAAGCAGAAGGGCAACCATCGTGGTGCCTCCATCTGCAGTTGAAGGGTTAATCTGAGGGATGGGACCGTACCCTGGATTTCTTTTTTAAAATGAGTGTTATTACAAAAACCGGGATGTATCGGTTGGCTTACCACCAATGTCCAGATTCACCCAGCCTTGGAGAAACGGAAGAGGATCCACGAATCTGCTGGTAAATCCGAAGGAGGGAGGGACGACAAGGCTCCCGTTCCTGCAAAACTGTTCTACAGGGTTCCACAGGAGCTGCCTTGCTAGTAAGTTGGCCTTTGAAGTTGTCTTCAGCTGCAATCTTATGCACTACCCATCCACAACCTGGTGCCCTCCAGATGTTTTGGACTCCAATTCCCATCGGATACAGGCAGCAGCATGGCCAGCGGTCAGGAATGCTAGGAGCTGGAGTCCAGGGCACCTCGAGAGCACCAGGTTGGCACACTTGCCTGAGAGTAAGTCCCACTGAAAGCAAAGAGTCGTAATTCCAAGTAGACATGTGTGAGACTGTACTGCTGGTGGATTAAGAAGGCGCCGTTCTTTTCTTTTGCAGGGTTTGTTTATTTATTTCATTGGTCAGGTCCACATGGGCACTGCTGTTCAAGGGCCCAGAAGGAGATAGCTTTGGGTGTGTGTGTGTGTGTGTGGTGGGGATGCTAAAGTTTATACGAGGTGGTGTGCAAAAAGTCATCACACAAAGTGTATTGATTTATTTCTGTGCCGTGTGTGTGAGAGAGGTGGGGTGTATCTGGAAAGCTGTGGTTCACTGTCCGAGATAATTCTCACCCAAATGTCTGATCAGTGCAGTGATGGAAAAGTGATGGAGTTTGTGGGGCAAGACAACAGGGGGGGTCTCCTAGAGCATAAGAGAGCTACGTTTCTTCAGGAACCAGGGGCCCTTTTAAATGAGAGCACAGCCCTGTCTGGTGGCTTTTGTTGGTAATCTTAAGGAACCCACGAGGACTGGAAGCCACCACACAAATCCCTGGTCACGTTGGAGTTCAGTGGTTTGGAAGAACCATGGCATTCTCCCTAGGAACACTCCTGGTGATGCTGATACCTGTTTTTCCTCACACTCCCTCCTCTCTTTCTCTGCCTGTAGGACATGGCGTGGAATTCTCTGTGCTTCCAGCATCCCGTGGATGCCCCCTTCTTATGCTGAAAACCACATTTGTCACTTTAAGGAGCTTCCCTGGATCCTGACGAGAAACCTCCAAACCTTGCTCAGGTTGGAAGCCTCACAGAGCCTCATTAAGCACTCCAGGCAATGCAAATGGCAGGAGCACCAAAGCCATCCTGTCCCGCGGGGGACCCCTCTGCAGAAAAAATGTGGAGAGAACCCTGAGAGAAGAGGAACGAGAAGAAGCCTGCAGCATCTCCTGGGAATTGTCCCAAAGGAGCATGATGAACTAGCCCGTGGTGATGCCCTCTTTGATGGGACAGCAAACATGGCATAGACTAGCGCCATCTATCAGCGTCTTTCTGCACTTTATCTAGACCCTGGTGTTTCAGAGCCGGCAAAATGGAGCACACATAGGAAGCCTGAACCCCTTAGATTGGCTGTTCATGGCAATTTCTCACAACCAGCCTTCCAGTCACATGGTGCTCCCAAATCTTTTCATACCCATGTGGCTTTTTGATCTCCAGTTGGAACACATTTGTTGGATCCGTTTTTTATTTGACCCTCTCCCAACTTTCTGGTCCCAATCCAGCTAGGGTGGGGAGATCAAAGGGTGGCAGGTGAGCGTGTCGCTGGGACTTTCTGGGGCAGGGGGGGGACGTTAAGATGTGGAGACCTCCCCAGCCAAGAGGGGCTCCGTGGAGGCACAGTCTGGCTGGGCAAAAGCAGGATGCACAGCGGCACTCTGCCCCAGCTCCCCGGCACCCTGTGAAGGATGAACACCCGGGGCTTGCAGGATAAGCAGCCCACTGACAACGCTACCAACGGCAGTAACCACAGCGAGAGGGAACGCATCCGAGGGCGCATGAAGATGGTGATCGGGCAACTCGAAGGCATCCTGCAAGAACTCAAGGAGGTGGCCAAGGAGCTCCGTGAAGTAAGTTCTTTTCAGGATGTGAGTGGGAAGATGGGAAGTTTGTCTGGAGTTGGGGATCGGTGAAAAATGGGACTTGGAGCAAGGGCCTGGCCAAGCAGGGGTAAGATGGGTGTGAATAAACTGGATTGAGGGCTACCAACAAAATGTACAAGCATTTGCGGGGGAGCGGGGGAAGATAAAGTATGGGTATGAGTAATGATAACAGAGCCCACAGAAGAAATTCATCACTAGCTCTGTGTTGAAAGGCCAGCTCCATTTCTCTGGCATCTTTTTTTTTTTTTAATATTGGCTTGCCTTCTTGAAAGATGTTTGTCTGTCATCTTAATGCTAACGAGCGACGTGCATCATGGGTGTGGCCCTTTTAAGGTTGCATCCAGGGTCCATGGCTGAGCGTTTTGACGGTGTTGCGCTGCGCTGTGGGCTTTGTAGTCTTAAATCTGTGCAAATGTGTCTTCGCCAAACTCGAGCAAACTGGGCATTTCGCTCTCGGTTGCATGGACTACTTCTCTTTAGCAGGGGGTGGGGCGGGAAGTGCCCTGCTACCAATCCCCCCTTTCCTTTGAGAGAGTGAGTTACTCACTTACTGTGCAGTCTCCTCCTGACTTCCATTACTGCTGCTAGGAGAAGGCGGAGTGAGGCAGGGCAGGGCTTTCTGGCTCTCCTAAGCATGCCTGCTTGTTCTCCAATTTCCCCCCTTCCTTTTTCTAGCAAAGGCATTCTCCGACACTATAATTAATTTCTCTATGAATGCAGCAGGCAGGCAGATCAGCCCTTTTGGACACTATTGGATTTCCAAATATGGTGCTGATTGGTTCCTCTAGAGCCAATCAGAACCCAGGCACTTGCTTGTGAATAGGGCAGCCCATCAGAACTCCCACAGTGCTCTTGGTTTTTAGTTTTCCCCCTGGAATATCCAGCACCCTTGTTATTTTTCCCTTTTAAAATATCATATTTTTTATGTTTTGTCTATTTTTTCTTGTTTAAAACCCAGCTCTTTGGGGCACAAGAGAGTGATCATGGTGTGTGTGAGTGTGAGTGAGCTGCCCCTAGAATATCCAACTCTTTGCCATATTTTCCTACTTTTGCCATCCCCTCTCCATTTTTCTGTCTGCTTGATCTTAAAGTTGACTTGCCTCAGTTTCCATTTTCTGTGCAATGGGTTGCTGCTGGTGTGGATCCAAAGACGGGTTTTGCGTGTTGCTGTGTGATCTCCCTCTGCCCGCCCTCTGCTTTGCACACAAGGACCATTTCTACACCTGCCATTTTTCCAGGGATCATTCCAGGATCATCCCGGTGCATGCAAATGACACACAGGGGATCCCAGGAGCAGGCAGGGACGATCCTTCCATTTTCCTGGGATAATCCTTCGGTGTAAAAAGGGCCAAGTTCTCAGTTGACTTGCCTCAATTTGGGTTTTTTTACCCAGCTTTCACATCTGTAAATACAACTTATCTCACCTTAGTGAAGGAAATTGACCGGGTAACTTGTGTACTTGCTTTCTCTGCTGTCCAAGTGCTAACTATAGATGGACTCACCCTACTTAGCCTTCTTTATCTTTAATCCTGACTTGCACTGGACAGCCGTTCAAACAGAAGGCATCTTCAGTTGGAGGTCTGTCCTCTGACAGCCCATTAAAGAGAAGATGCTTTCCGATAGAGGACTGGCCTCTGTAAAGTAGGACATACAGTTACCATAGCCTTAAAATGTCCATTCACAGCCTTTGTTACTTTCCCTTTTCTGTGCAATGGGTTGCTCCGTTGACTCCACCTAGTGCAACCTCCTTTACTGTGCTGTCTTCTGCCCTACCAGACTCAATGGGCACCAGCCACCACTGCTAGGATGAATGTGAGATTGTGAGATTACAAGAAACAAGCTGGAGCATGTTCAGAGGAGGGCAACGAGGATGATCAGGGGTCTGGAAACAAAGCCCTATGAAGAGAGTCTGAAAGAACTGGGCATGTTTAGCCTGGAGAAGAGAAGGCTGAGGGGAGACATGAGAGCACTCTTCAGGTTGTCACAAAAGGAAGGCCAGGATCTCTTCTCAATCCTCCCAGAGTGCAGGATGGAATAATGGGCTCAAGTTACAGGACGTCAGATTCCAGCTGGACATCAGGAAAAACTTCCTGACTGTTAGAGCAGTCAACAATGGAACCAGTTACCTAGGGAGGTTGTGGGCTCTCCTGCACTAAAGGCCTTCAAGAGGCAGCTGGACAACCATCTGTCAGGGATTCTTTAGGGTGGATTCCTGCATTGAGCTGGGGGTTGGACTCGATGGCCTTGTAGGCCCCTTCCAACTCTACTATTCTATGATTCTAAGACCTACCTCTTAGTCTGCAATGGAGGGGTGAAGATCTTGTGATGGTTTTATCATGAGATCCCCCTCTGTTTACACATGGCGTGCAACGACCTCAGATGGAGAGGCGTCATGCCTGCCATTTTTTCCAGTTAAAGGGCTAGCAGCGCATGAATGCTCGTGCGCAAAAGGTAAATTATTTTTTTAAAAAATAATTACTTCCCCTGTTCCCCCATCCCAGCTCCTCAGGAGCATTGTGTCCTGTGCATGTGTCCCGGCTCCTCGCAAGGAATCACAAGGAGCCAGGACAAACCACAGCACCCAGCCACATGTTCTGATGTCTTGGGCTCAGCCCGAGACTGTGGAAAAACCAGGCCTAAAGGGGGGGGGGGGAGATACCAGGGTAAGGGAGGGATCATCCTTCCCTGATCCCAGGATCCCCTGTGCATCATCTGAATGCACAGGGATGATTTCGGGGATCACCCTGGGATTTCGCCCCATCTAGCCATGGCCTATGATTCTATGAGATGGTTTAGCTCGTGATCGCAAGAATGCAACTGCTTTGTCAGCTGGCAGACCTAATGGGAATAAGTCATCCTCAATAATGTAAGTGGAGAGGAATGTTGGTCTAGGTTGTGTGTGCGGTAGCTTGGCAGTAGAACAAGTTGGGCTATCTTTTTCTTTTCTTTTTTAAGTGTGGAATCTGAAGTGACATCACTACAACATTTGGCATTTATGGTTCTTATTTGTGACTATCGTTTATCCTAAAAGACCTTTTGTGTGAGAAGCAAAGCAATAAATTGCACTCTTGGAAACTAGTTTTGACCTCTGCAAGAATGCACCCTTGGACCTTATGTACACTGTTACTGTCTAATATTATGGTATCTCACTGGGCTTTGATTCAAATAATAGGTTCAACCTAAATTACAAAGCACAGTGTAATCTATAATTTTGGGTGAACACACCTTCAAAATCCAATTCAGACAGGAGTGGAAATGTCACTGCGAAATCTTCTTCTCTCTCTCTTTAAATTGATGGAGTTCTGTGGAGTGTTTGTGTTTGTGAACAGAGATGTGGGATTTTCCCTGAACTATGAGATTTTCCCCCCACATTTTATTTTCCTTGCAGCTTTCACAATTCCTGAAAATTATGGCCAAATTTGCACAAATTGCAGCGAAATTTCCTCAAATTAGGGTGAATCTGCTCAGAAATTTGCACAGATTGTGGAAGCAGCAGGAAAAATTCACTTCAGAATCCAATATAAACTTCTCCTGTTGACCTTCAAAGCTTTTCACGGTCTAGCTCCTTCCTATCTCTCCTCTCTCATCTCACACTATTGCCCCGCTCGTGCTCTTCGCTCCTCTGATGCCATGTTTCTCGCCTGCCCAAGGGCCTCTACTTCCCTTGCTCGGCTTCGTCCATTTTCTTCTGCTGCCCCTTACGCCTGGAACGCTCTTCCAGAACATTTGAGATATACAAGTTCAATTGCAGCTTTTAAAGCTCAGCTAAAAACCTTTCTCTTTCCTAAAGCTTTTAAAACTTGATGTTGTTTGGACTTTATACTGTTAGTTTTACCCTACCCTGTGCCTGTTTACCCTACCCTGTGCCTGTTTGCATTCTCTTCCCCTCCTTATTGTTTTACCATGATTTAATTAGAATGTAAGCCTAAGCGGCAGGGTCTTGCTATTTACTGTTTTACTGTTTTACTCTGTACAGCACCATGTACATTGATGGTGCTATATAAATAAATAAATAAATAAATAAATAAATAATAATAATAATAATAATAATAATGTCAATCTGCAAACTGGCCTGACTCACTGCAGACTGAGTTGGGTGCCACAGTGTGAATCAGAATGAAATCTGTGGGCGAATCTAGGAAAAAACATGTCAAACTCCACTCCCCAAACGAATTCCACCAACTTCCCAAGGTGTGTGTATGGGGGGGGGGGGGGGCATAGTCAACTGGATCAAATTTACCAACACTGTGGGATACCAGACTTTGTGGAATCCCTAGAAAATATGTGTTTGTTTCTATTTGTTGTTTTTAATTGTCTTAATAATTTTTAAATGACTATTAACCATCATTAAATCATTGCAAAAAGGAGCTAAATAAATGCTTAAATAAATTAATCAATATGCTTCCAGAGATGGGTAAAAATTCAATTCATTTCATTGATGTTTATATGTAAGGACTTATGGAAATTCTCAAATTCCTTGAAAAATGATGCACATATATATATATAAATGGAATGTGGGAGAAATAAAAATGGACAGGTTCATAAATCCCGGTGGAGTCTGGTTGCTCCGATTTCAGTGGGGCTGAGACTCCATTCAGGGTTTTAGTCACAGCCAGCTCTTACTCTAATGGAGCTATGCAATGGACTGAATCTATTTTGGCAATTGGAGTTCAAGCACCTTGGATAATTCTTTCAGAATTCCATCCAGAGTGCTTTAAATACTTAGTTCTCTAAAATTCTGGATTTGAATCCCTGTGTATTCAACCATGTTCGTGGTGCTGTGCTGAATGAGGGTTGATTGGATTTGATGGATTTGATGGATTACATTTATATACCGCCCCATAGCCGAAGCTCTCTGGGCAGTTTACAAAAGTTTAAAACAGCGAACATTAAAAAGTATACGAAATTTAAAACCATCAGAAACTTAAACAGTAGAAAAACAACGGTATCCATTTAAAAACAACAGTTCTGGGGTCCGTTAAAAAACAAACAAACTTAGCGTTGTTAAATGCCTGGGAAAAGAGAAAAGTCTTGACCTGGCGCCGAAAAGGTAACAATGTTGGTGCCAGGCGAGCCTCATCAGGAAGATCATTCCATAATTGGGGGGGGGGCACCACTGAAAAGGCCCTCTCCCTTGTTGCCATCCTCCAAGCTTCCCTCGGAGTAGGCACTTGGAGGAGAACCTTAGATGTTGAGCGCAGTGTACGGGTAGGTTCATGTTGGGAGAGGTGTTCCATCAGGTATTGTGGTCCCAAGCCATGTAGGGCTTTATAGGTTAAAACCAGCACCTTGATGGAGTATTCTCTCTCTCTCTCTCTCTTTCCTGAACATGGTCCTCTCCATGCTAGGAATAGTTGTCCCTACTGAATTTTGCCAGTATACAATGGTGAGAATATTGTTTCTTTTCTTTTCTGATAAGCACTTACCAAAACTTGCAGATTTCTTCATAAATGAGATAAAAGGAACTTGAAATATTAAAACTTTGAATGCAGTAGGAACTGAAACTCACAGGTTTGTCTAGATGATAGAGGTGAGAATTCCACCCAGCCATACAAACTTCAAAAATACTTGCAATCGGCAAGCCATTTATTAATCATACCAAAGGGAGCTTGTCTGTCACTGAAAGAAATACACTGTACAAGTCTGTATAAAAACTACAGGGAAGAGATGCAACCCTCTATATTTACCACTCATATCACTGTCAGCAAGATGAAGTGCACACATTTACCCTCATTGCTCTTACAACACAAATTTGTGGCAGGGAAGGCCTGTCATGAAATATGCTGGGTTCAGCAATGTGGATTTATCCCGGTGATGGGGTTAGATCTGCCACGTTGTTTCAGGTACAATAAACTAGTAGACTTGCTGTAACAATAGGGAACGCCAGGTAGACTAAGGAGGTGAACATGCTTGTCTATCCTAAGGCAGGGGTAGGAACAGTACAGCTTGTGGGTCACAAGAAACACCCCCCCCAATAGGCAAATCTGCCCCCCAGGAAAAAAAACTGGGGGGAAACCCAAATATTTTAGGAACAGGGACTGTCAAGAAATACTTTTGTAAGCTGCCGTGAGAGCCTTTTTTGGCTGAATGGCGGCATAAAAATCCTTAAATAAATAAATAAATAAATATGTTTCTTGCCATTGAAGTATTGTTCCTAGAGCAGCCCCGTAAGTTTTTTAAAATAATAAATTAAAAAAAATCCCTGCTCCCCCCACCTCACCCCATCCCAAGGATTCTTGGATGGCTGGGTAGTTTGAGGCCTGAGATTTCTGAGTTTGGATTTATCTAATTTATTTATTTATTTATTTATTTATTACATTTTTATACTGCCCAATAGCCAAAGCTCTCTGGGCGGTTCACAAAAATTAAAACCATGAGGAACATAATAATAAAGCAACCAACAATCTAAAAACCCAAATCCAAAATAAAATATAAAAAGCACAACCAGGATAAAACCACGCAGCAGAAATTGATATTGGATTAAAACACAGAATTAAAACAGCAAAATTTAAATTTAAGTTAAATTAGGTGTTAAAATACTGAGAAATGGAAAAGGTCTTCAGAGCTGGCGATGAAAAGAATGCAGTGTAGGCACCAGGCGGACCTCTCTGAGGAGCTCGTTCCACAGCCGGGGTGCCACAGCAGAGAAAGCCCTCCTCCTAGTAGCCACCTGCCTTACTTCCTTTGGCAGGGGCTCATGGAGAAGGACCCCTGTGGACCCCTAATCAAAGCAGGTGCCAGGTCTCTGAAATGCTGTTGTGCAGGTGTTGGATTTGAGAGAGTGAGTAGTGTGTGTGTGTGTGTGTGTGTGTGTGTGTGAGAGAGAGAGAGAGAGAGAGAGAGAGAGAGAGAGAGAGAGAGAGAGAGAGAGAGAGAGAGAGAGAGAGAGAGAGAGAGAGAGAGAGAGAGAGCTCTGTGTGTGTCAGTAAGGGTATTGTATGTGAATTGTTTCTGAATGTTTGCATAGGCCTGTTTGTGGCCACCACCCCAGCAGACATCCGATGCATCTCTCTGAAACTCAACACTTGCTAAAAATTCTCTGTCTCCTATACACTAAATTGTCCATCGAAAAGATGTTTCCAAAATCCACAAGGGTATTATAATTGAAGGAGTGACCTCTCAGTGCATCTGGTGACAAAGGAGCTCCATCTCCAAATACGTCCAGCAACATCCACTATTGTGTTGCTGCCTGGTTCCTATTTAGGATTAGACCTACTGCTTATAAAATGACAAACCTGTGTCTTGATTCAGTCTGGGAGCTAACTTGATTGAACAACCTGACATAAAACAAAAATGAAACGTACTTCCTTTACTCTGAATTGACTTTTCCGTCCATACCTCCTTCCCCCTAAGGGAACAGATCATTTTAAATGCACAGTCCTTTGTAAGTGAATTAGAGCGGGGGTGTAAAACCTCAGGCCTCGGGGCCGAATCTGGAGGGCCTGAAGTTGCAATCTAGCCCTCCAGAGTTTTCCAGAAGGCTCTGCCCCCTTTCACTAAGCCACCAATCATTCCGTGGCTTCCTGGCTTTTCTGCAATCCCTGCCCCATCCTAAGCCCTAGATTCTGGCATTTAAATTTGTAAACCGCCCAGAGAGCTTCAGCTATTGGGCGGTATAGAAATGCAATAAATAAATAAATAAATAAATAAATTTAAAGCTTTACGGTAAAATATACTGATCTTCTGGGTATTTTGGCCAAACACCCTTTTGCCCTCAGCCCCACCCACTGCTGGAATGTAATCCCTGAGCAATGCTTCAAAATGGAATCCATCTTTAAACCCTGAATTAGGGGTACAACCTTTAGTCGATTAATCAATTAAACAAGATTATCAGCATCCTCATAACGAACGAATAGGATTACATACAAATTCATGGTGCCGGGATGGGTGGGGGGTACTCTACCATCTTAGAAAAGACAGCCTGCCTCTTTTGAGAGGATCATGGCACAAACATATGTTTTCTACAAACAAAGGCATTTTATTTTATTAATGAGCAAATGTATGTCCACTTAATTGGCCTATCAACATTGGTATGATTCTTTGATTTCACCATCAGCCAACAACCCTGACGTGGATGCTGAAATGCTGGAAAGTTCTACATTTATCTGATGCCGGTTGGGACTATCAATATACTTAAAAGAATCAGGATTTGTCCTTTCTCAGCATTCATCTCACAGGCTAGTAGCTGGATTATCCCTAAAGACTGACAGGATCAGCCAGGGGTCAGTTAAGGATTCAGGCTTCATGGCCCTTCTTATCCAAAGATGTTTCAGGGCTTGCTAATTTAGGGTGTAGAAAGCTCTGCCTTTAAATAAGATTCTCTACATTTTTTTCCCTCCTGTGGTGCAAGTTCAGCATCTGTCTACCTTCATAATGCATTCAATGGACAGTATCAGTAATTTGAATACTGATCTCAGTCATTTGTCTTCCTCCGAGCTTCAGTCTGTGTTTTTTGTTTTTGTTTTTTTAAAAAGCATGGATGCTTATTAATTTAAAGCCCTGTTCATCACTTTGTTGTTCTTGTTGTTGTTAAAAAAACATGCTTTAAAATGCACAAAGCCTTCCTGGATATGGAGGGAAAGTGGTTTGTGATGTCACAAGTACCAGACAATCGGTGCTGTGCACAGTTTGCTCAAGTTTTCCCTGAGCTTGAACATGGATAGGGAATTGAACATCTGTATACAAGTTCATTTCTACAGTGGTTCACAGTGGAATGCTATGTGTGTTTACTCAGATGTAAGTTTCTATGTATTAGGGATGGGCAGACACAGCTCCGTCCAGGGTCACCGGTTGCTCACCAGCTGCCGCCACAGCCCAAGCCTGCTCGCTGCACAGTGTGAGCTCCTGGATGGCTTATCGAGTGACCAGCAACGATCCTCCCAGAGTGCAGGGCACGGAATAACAGGCTCAAGATAAAGGAAGCCAGATTCAAGCTGGACATCAGGAAAAACTTCCTGACTGTTCGAGCAGTACAACAATGGAACCAGTTACCTAGGGAGGTTGTGGGCTCTCCCACACTAGAGGCCTTCAAGAGGCAGCTGGACAACCATCTTTCAGGGATGCTTTAGGGTGGATTCCTGCATTGAGCAGGGGTTGGACTCGATGGCCTTGTAGGCCCCTTCCAACTCTGCTATTCTATAATTCTATGATTCTATGATTCTACATCTTGAGTTTTGGGTCTTTCTGGAAAAGTAATGCTGTGTAGACTGCAGCCCTGAAGGGGCCATCTATGCCCACAACATCCCTACACTGTATTCAATAGGGCTTAATCCAGGTGTTTATGATCACAGCCTCAGTGACTGAAATATTGTACATGTGTGTACATTCTTTGGGAGTTAGTCTGAATCAGCCACTTTCGTGTACCACAGGAAAACATCTCATGGTTGTGCTTTTTTCCTCTTCCTCTATTTATTTACTTATTTTGGGAAGGGGGGGTCATAGTCCTTTGTTTCCTTCACCCTTGAAACACCAGATCTATATTGCCTTGCACTTGCAGTGTTGATGGCTGCTTGTCTGAGCTAGTGTGATGTCGTGGAATGCCATGCATGAGTGTGAGCCATTCAGGGAATACATTTAGAATATTTGCAGTTTGGCTTCTATTAAGGAAGGGAAAGTAGTCAGTTTGGGTGGGATTAAACCTAACCCGTGTCTTAAGGATGGCAGCAGCCTTGTGGTGCAGCTTCAGCACAGCTTCAGTAGGCAGATGAAGCTCAGGCAAGCAAGCATTAGCAATGAAGAGAAAGAGGAGGAGCTAGTGATAATGGTCATGTGAAGGTAGCCATGCTGAGAGAGGGGGGCATTGAGAACTCTGGACCCAGCACTGACTCTACCAGGCACCTGCTCCCTGCTCACTCAAACAACTGCTGCAATGCAGCAGCAGTGACCTGCATGACATGAGTGGAACAATGCATGTGCATGCACGATGACTGCTGGCATGCATGGCTGGAGCAGGCTGGCTTTCGGCCTGCTCTTTTAGTCAGGGGGCCTTTCTCAGTAGTCCTGCTTGTAATGCATTCAGAGAAGGCAAGTATGTCGGTCAGCCAGCCTGCTAGCCCAGCAATAAGGAAGCATCACCAACAACCCTGGAATGCTGGCTCAAGGGCATGGAAACAACCAGTGGGGTTCAGAAGGAATAGCTGTAGGGCTGATGCCATCCTGTCCACCCCTGTCTACCCACTCCCACAAGCATCTACTACCTACGGAAGTCACTTCTCCCAGCCCAAGGGGGAGATGAGAGGCTACCTCCAGGTGTTTAGAGGTGAATTTTGGCATGCAGGCACTCATCCCGATTGTCCTCATAGCCACGCACCCAAGGAGAGTCCAACAATTCAGGCAGCTGTGTTGATATAGATCAACAAACCAGTTCTAGCGATTCTCAACTCCACCAAGAGCAGGTCTTTTGTAAACCAAATGGGCCTTAATTGCCCATTCAAGCCACCCCGGGATTCTTGGCATTGCAACAGGGAACAAAATAATGTTGCTGGGAAAATTCACTTCCTCCAAGCTACTGTGAAGATTGCAGTGAAGCTCAGAGGGAATGAGGAAGTGTGTGTGTGTGTGTGTGAAAGAGAGGGGGGGGCAGATGATCTTGGCATCCCTGCTAATCAAAAAGTGTCAGTATCATGTCCCTGTGAGCCATGGCTCCACTACAGCGCTCGCCACCTCTAGGTACGTCTAGCCAACCCTATAGGACTGTGTGCTGGTGGAAAGGAAGCAGGGGCAAGAGAGAGCTGTGGGGCAGGGTAGGCGTTAAAGAAGTGACACTGGATAACAATTGGTGGGGGGAACATGGAGAAAGGAGGAACCAAGGAGAAAGCCAAGGTGAGCCAAAAACCTCACTTTGGTACTAGGAGACACAAGGACATGAGAAGATCAGGGAGATTTGGAAGGCTAAGAACATCTGAAGAGCCACACTGGATCAGACTGAGGGTCCATCTAGTCCAGCACTCTGTTCACATGGTGGCCAATCAGCTGTCAACCAGGGGCAGGACATGAGTTCAACTGCACCCTCCCACCCATGTTCCCCAGCAACTGGTACACACAGGCTTACTGCCTCAGATACTGGAGGTAGACCATAAACGTCAGGGCTAGTAGCCATCAATTCTCCTCCAGGAATTGATCCTACCCCCCTTTTAAAGCCACCCGAATTGGTGGCCATCACTGCATCTTGTGGTAGTGAATTCCATAAGAAGTCCTTCCTTTTATCTGTCCTGAATCTCCCACCAATCAGCTTCATGGAATGAGCCCATTGGGTTCTAGTATGGCAGAGGGAGAAAAATGTCTCCCTCTCTACATTCTCCACACCATGCAGCTCCCTCCCTCTCCCTCCCTCCCTCCCTCCCTCCCTCCCTCCCTCCCTCCCTCTCTCTCTCTCTCTCTCTCTCTCTCTCTCTCTCTCTCACACACACACACACACACACACACACACACACCCTCATAAATAAACTTTTATCCAGTGGAGGCTGGTGCCTCTGACATCCATTGGGTGGTGAATCTTCTCCGGTTTTCAGTCAGACCCAGCCAGAATTATAAAGGAGCTATCCAAAATGGGATAGGGTTCAGCACAGTAGATAGCTCCTCACTGTATTGGCCTTTTCTGACCGAAAACCAAAATGTATTCACAGCCCCACTGAAATCAGAGCCACCAGCCTCCACTGCCTGTAGATCTTTGAGCTTCGGCTCTATGGGCCCTTTACTCTCTGCTCTGTTCGGGGTGTGGGGGAGTTAAAAAAAAGAGAGTTAAAAATGAATACTTTACTATCATCCCCCTCCATGGACTCTATGCTATGGGCAAGCATGTTTTCACATCTACTTTCATCTTCCAAATCTGTTGTTCTACAGTATTGTATTAGGTGAAGCACCTGGGAGCTCCTGTAGTCAGACTAAGACCCAGAACAGATTCACCACCCCACTGACATTGGAGTCACCGCCCTCCCCTGCTGTTATCAGAATTCAGTACACACACACACACACACACCAGTAGACTTATCCTTTTAAAAGGGGTGTCATGTCTATCGCAACTTCCCTTGGTTTTAGCGCCTGATTAGCCTCTCAGTTGTATCTCGGGGACTGAGGCATGTTGAGAGGTTGTTATTATTTCAGGGTGATTCACCATATTCAAGAAACTTTGCATCTGATATATTGGACAAAATGAAAATTCATGAGAGCCAAGGTAATAATATCCATGAACAGTCTGTGAACTTAATATCTCCCCTGCCCAACAAGGGCTTCTGTTGTGTCTGATCTATGGATCTACTATTCCATCGGGCTAGAGATGGAGGCCTTTGTCATAAGTGACATTTAAAGTGTGTTTTGCAATGTACAGGGAATGAAGAGGTAACACTGTCTAGAAAGTAGATTGAAATTTGATAATATGCATCCGCAGGACCTTCACAGTATGCGCAGATTGAAGTGGGAATTTCTGAGCATGACTTGTGAAAGCACCCAGCTGTTTTTAGCATGGAATGAGCAATTCCTCTGAGCTCCTTATGGAAGGCAATGCAATGGCCAGGATGACTAAGCAAGGCTTACGTTTCCCCCCTGGGTTATTTATCAAGGAGTGGGCAACCTGTGGGCCTCAGCCTAATTTGCGTGGCTCTTGGACTAATTTCGAAAGCCTCCTGCAAGTGAACAGTTTAGACTTCTGACAAGAGCAACGTTTCCCCAGCAACCCACTGGGTGGGGAGGGAAAGAGAAAGGGGAAAAGGAAGGGGGTGGCAGAGAGAGAGACAAAGAGGGTGGCAGAGAGAGAGAAAGGGGTCACAGAAGGGGTGGCAGAGAGAAAGAGAGAAAAATGGGTGGCAGAGAGAAAAAGAGAGAGAAAGGGGTGGCAGGAAGAGGGGGGTGGCAGAGAGAGAGAGAGAGAGAGAGAGAGAGAGAGAGAGAGCGGGGGGTAGAGAGACCATTCCCACTTTTGGCTCTGACACTGATCACCACTGGCCTTGGCTTGTCCACTGCTGACATGCAGCCTCAAAGGAGTACCCTTAAGGCAATACTGCCCTGAACAGGAAAAAAAGCTTCTTCTGAAATAAGCTCCTTCTTCTCCTGCCCTTATTTCTTTCCGTTGTTGCTTTGCCTTGTTAAACAGTTCCCCCGGTGCCAGTTCACCAGGGAGCGAGGGGTGCATGTCAGTGACTGAGAAATGATTGCATTCTGTTTGTGCTGCCTGCAAATCTCCTTGGGAGGAGGCTGAAGTCCATGAGTGAAACACGTAGTCAGAGACCTGGAAATCAGCAATATTTATTGCCAGCGAAGCCGCCCTCTGCCTGTTCTTCCTGCGGGAGTTGACCAGTGCCATAAATTGTTTCCAAGGCCTGCTGATGGGTTGGTTGTTGGCCACCCAAGTGCAAATCAAAACCTGGGAGGGAGAGTTTTTCTGTGTAGGGTAGGTGGTGTACTTGGTATTCATCATTAATCAAAGTCCAGAGCAGCAATGGTTCCCTATTAAAGAATAGAACCTCATTTGCTCCTATTCCTCTGCCTGTTCTTGGCTCTGGATCCAACAGGCCATGAAACAGATAGTGGATGTGTAACACACACATGGAAATGTTTATATTTATTTATTTGTCTCATTTATAGCATGACTTTTTTCTTCCAAGGCAGTGTGTATAATCCTCCCTCTCCATTTTAGCTGCACAACAACCCTGTGAGGTAGGTTAGACTGCGAGTTGGTGACTGGCCCGGAGTCACCCAGTGAGCTTCATGGCTGAGCAGGAATGAGAACTTGGATCTCCAGAGTCCCAATTCAGCACCCTACCTACTAACTTTATATTTGTGTGTGTTTCTGCTACTAGGGATGGGCAAATCTGTCAGTTTCATTTTTTTCAGCATTAAATTTGGTTCATCCTATATTTTGCAGGCAAATTAGTACACATTGTGTTCATATTTCTCCTTATACATGTGGGTTTTGTATGCAATTTTGCCTAATATACACTTCTTGTTTCAGCAAGCAATTTCCCTTATATAAAACACATTTCTGAACATTATTTTCATTAACTTGCACATTTTTATACAGTTGTCTTTGATTGATTGATTGATTGATTGGCGAGAACTCTATTGCAAAATTCAGAGTTTTGCAAATTTTGAAGGCTAGCTGTTTGATTTGTATATTGGTTCAAAAGTGCAAAATTAGGGAAGTTTGCATTAAAAAAGGGAACCAAAAAAAAAAAAAACTCCCCCATCCCATTTGACATCTATTTTCAGTATTGGTGATATTTTAAAACAGATCTTTCATTTGATTGTAAGCAACCTTGAGAAAGTCACCCAGTGAGCTTCATGGCTGAGATGCAACCAGAACCTGGTTCTCCCCAGCCTCAGTCCAAACTTAATTTCAGTTCTTCCTGAATGTTGAGGGGGGCGTGTGGTTTATCTTAACATGAAAAGTTGTCTTCACTTTTATGCACACTTCGCCTAAGTACATGGACATTTTATGCAAATTTGCCAGATATACATATTTTAGTAAGCAATTTCCCTTAATCTCATGCATCTTTGAATGTAATTTTCATAGAATCATAGAATAGTACATTTAGAAGGGGTCTCTGAGGCCATCTAGTCCAACCCCCTGCTCAATGCAGGAATCCATCTTAAAGAAAAGATGGCTGTCCAGCTGCCTCTTGAAGGCCTCTAGTGTGGGAGAACCCACAACCTCCCTAGGTAACTGGTCCCATTGTTGTACTGCTCTAACAGTCAGGAAGCTTTTCCTGATGTCCAGCTGGAATCTGGCTTCCTGTAACTTGAGCCCATTATTCCATGTCCTGCAGTATGGGATGATGGAGAAGAGATCCTGGCCCTCCTCTGTGTGACAACCTTTTAAGTATTTGAAACGTGCTCTCATGTCTCCCCTCAATCTCCTCTTCTCCAGGCTAAACATGCCCAGTTCTTTCAGTCTCTCTTCATAGGGCTTTGTTTCCAGACCCCTGATCATCTTGGTTGCCCTCCTCTGAACACGCTCCAGCTTGTCTGCATCCTTCTTGAATTGTGGAGCCCAGAACTGGATGCAATACTCTAGATGAGGCCTAACCAGTGCACTTGTGTGCACTTTCCACTAATATATACATTATAGGTTCTTTTGGGATCAGAATGCTGAGTGTTGTAGGAGGTTTTTTTCCCCCCTGTCTAAATATGCATAGTATTGCACCCTAAGTTTCATTTTGTGTATTGGTTTGAAAGTGCAAAACTAGGTACAATCAACCCTAACAAATTTCTCCCTCATTCCTAACTTGGCCGGAGTTTCCTTCTGATCAAATTCTTTTTTACAAGGCATTCTGTTACGAGGACAGAGGCCTGTCTCTAAAGCTTAACAACTTCTAAACAACTTTTATAACATGCCCATATAACTTTATGGCAATTTAGATCATTTATATAGCATTCCATAAAAATGCTGCACAACAACACAGCTGGAAGGTGCAACATATTGGCACAGAAGCACACCCAGCTATAATCTAGAACTGGATATACACTCCTAAGGATGGGACTACATATTATCAGAAAGAAACATGGGTTTGCCATTAAAAGCATAACATGCATGTTTATAGTCATTCTCCCCTTTTTTCCTGCAACGTTTAGCATCTTGTCTTAAGAACATAATTATTGCCTTGCTGGATCAGACCAAAGGTCAATATAGACACCATTTCTCCCAGTGATCCACTAGATGTTCTTCAGAAGTCCACAAGTAGGGCATGAATTCAATAGCCCACTGTCCCTCTCCAGCATTTATTTATTCCAATTCTATGCTGACCAATAGCCGAAGCTCTCTGGGCAGTTCAAAACAATTAAAACCACAAAATGCATCATAAAATACAACATAAAATTTAAAAATACAATAGAAAAGACATATTGTCCCAGAACATGGTTAATAAGAGAGCTTTCCACTCTGTGTGTTGGCAGAAAAATTGAGAGGACAAGTTCACCACATTTCTCCAGGAAGACGAGAAATTCTCCAGTGGTTTCTCATAGCTAGGGCCCACATTTCATAGGGCTTGTATTTTATTTATTTATTTATTTATCCATTACATCTCTATACCACGCAATAGCCAAAAAACTCTGGGTGGTTCACAATAACTAAAACCACAAAATCACTGGAGGTTTGTGGCTTTGATTTCAGTAGGGCTATGAATTTCAGACAGAACCAAACTGAGCTCTAAAGGAGTTCTCCAATGTAGTTCAGCACCTTGGATAGATCCTTTAGTGCTGTAAACCCAGGATGGATTTACTGCCCTGCTGAAATTGGAGCCTCCAGCCTCCTTTGCATAAAACCCAGCATAAGATATCATATAAATGTTTAAAACTCCAGTATAAAATAGAAGTAAAACCAAAAATAAAACCTAGCAGCAATGCAAAGATTTAAAATGCAGCAATAGACTTCGAAACAGCAGATACTGAAAAAAACTGAAATGCCTGAAAACATAAAAAGGTCTTCGCCTAGCATAAGAGCACAATGCAAGTGTCAGGGGAGTCTCTCTGGAAGCTCAGTTTCATTGTAGCATCACTTCTATCTTTTTTCATAGTGACCCTGTTCAGCCAACACATTAAGCCTTTTGAGCTAAACATTATGGCTTAGCATGTCATGTGAACCATAACTCAGTGTGTTGAGTGAATTCCAAACCATTCCAAACCATGATGGCTACATAACCACAGTTTAAACACACTCACTAACCATTTGCTGCAAAAGGGTTAGCTGCCTAACCATAGTTCAGTATGTCATCTGAACAGCCTTAATGTTTTTTCATGCTGCAAGCGGCAACGGCGTCTACTCCATTGGCAGGCTGCTCCCACCCCCATTTTACGTCTACCACAATGAGGTGCTTAGCTCCAGGGCAGAAGTGGTGCTAGTGGTGGTCCAAAATCTGTCCTCCACTTCCCCTAAAGTTTTCTTCCCAATGAAAGAGGTTCCTGTTTTTCTGCTTGCTTTTTGTGGTGTTATCTAATAATGATGAGGTGGCTGAGAGCACTGTGTGTGTGTTTCTATTACAAACCTGTTGTTCTGCAGCCCCCTGGGCTGCCTGCCTCTGCCTCATGCCTGGAAAGGATATTTCAGCACCATGGATAGCTCCCCATCTCTCTCAACAAGCACACAGCCAGGATCAAAAGGTAGCTCTGAGACATTAAAAGTAGGGATGTGCTCCGCTTCTAATCGGACCGGCGAATTAGAAGCGGAGCGGGGTGCTTCGCCTCCCCTTAAGGTGGAGGCGAAGAGGATTGGGGGGGCCATCGGAGCATGGTGAAGAGGATCGAGGTGAAGGTGGATCCTTCGCCTCGATCCGGAGCTCCGCTGGACCGGGCCCTGCCGCTGTCGCTGTCGCCCATGTGGCGACAGCGGCAGGGCCTGGTAAACCCCCCTCCTCTCCCTTACCTGCCTCCGTCCGCGTTCCGTCGGCTTCTTCAATTGAGCCCGCGGTTCAACCAGGAAGTCTAGGCCGCACTTGCGGCCCAGACTTCCTGGCTGAACCACGGGCTCAATTGAAGAAGCTGACGGAACGCGGACGGAGGCAGGTAAGGCCCCCCTCCCCCTTGGTCCCTTACTGGGCTCTGCCGCTGTTGCCGCACGGGCGGCGACAGCAGCAGGGCCCGGTAAACCCCCCCGCCCTCCTCTCCCGGCTTTACCTGGCACCACTCCCCTCCACTGCAGAGCTCCGATTCGGAGCCGGAGCTCTGCGGCGAAGAGGAGCGGAGTATGGGCGGAGCGGCGCAGAGCGGGCCGAAGCGGGGGGTCCGTGCACACCCCTAATTAAAAGTATGCTATCAGTTCTCCCACCCACACTGATTCAATGTTGCTCTTTTGTATGGGTAAATGCAATTTCCCCACCTTCTCCCTCCACATACAAGCTGGTATGACATACTCACCTACTCAGAATATTACTCCGGGATTGCCTGCACTTCCTGATCTGAAATAGCCCCATGAGTGGAGTTAACTTATGCTGCCTTCCCCTGGTCTTTAATTGAAGTGTGGGAAGCCAAGGATGTTGCAGGCTGCCTGAGAGAAGATTGTAAAATGAAAGATGGGGCATCGCTGCCCTTACACCTGTATTGGAGAGGATGCCAAATGGAAGCCAGGCTGCCAACACAGCTGCTGCAGTAGCCACTTGCAGTGGCAGCATGAAAAACTAAATCCCTTAGGAAAAAAGAAAGAAGTTGTGCTACAACCTTTGCCAATGGTGAGCCCTATCAATGAAGAATTTCTGCTCCTCTGGAGAAATTTTGGGGAAATCGTTCTCCCAATTTCTCTGTGTGCACTTATAGGGGTGGAGAATTTGGAGAGGCCAGTTGTGCAAAGCTCTAATAGTTTGGTTTTCTACAGCTCAAGAATGTTTATCTTTCGACAAATCCTCTGTGGCATTCAAATGCTTATGGCAGATCACAACAGAATTCACTGAAAGATGAGGAACAATCTTCTTCTCTTTTTAACACTTCCCAAAATTATTTGTCAGTTATTCTTCATAGTGATGAGGATGATTCTCACCCACCCACCCATCAAAGATATTTGTCATTTGAAGAAAGAAAGAAAAAGAAAAGCATGATGTTGAAGGGTGTGCGTGTGTGTGTGTGTGTGTGTGTGTGTGTGTGTGTGTGTGTGTTTCAAGCTGCTCAGGAATATGAGGAAGAAATCAATGAGACAGAAAAAGCAGGCTGGTTATGGTAGGGAAGTCAGAGAACTCTGCAATGGATTTAAATGAGATCATATTTCTATGACTCTGACCTATGGATTCCACAGCAGTCTGGCTTTTTTCAAGTCATGATAATTCCACAGTCTTCCAGAGCAGTTTTTTCACTTTGGGGGAGGGGTGTGTGTGTGTGTGTGTGCTAATTCAGATTAACTACTGTGAATTAGTTGTAATCCAAAATATCTGGAGGGCACCAGTTCACCAACCCCTCTTCTAAACTCTTTGGAATCAGAGAGGTTGGATGGAAAACTCTAGTGAGTATGTGGGCAATTCTTTTCAAAATGGGATGTCTTCCACCCAAAGGGGAAATAGGGAAGTAACAGGGATTTCTTTTATCAGGGACCACTGACAGAATATAAGAACAAGAGCCTTGTTGGATCAGACCAAAGGCCTATCCAGACCAGCATTCTTTCCCCACAGTGGGAAATTCAGGATCATGACTCTAGTGCAGGGGGAAAATATATACCCATCATGACTAGTAGCCACTGAAAAAGCTAGGAAGGATAGAACCGCTGTTTCATTATCCATCTTTGGGGGATTCAAGTGCTTACAGCAATCCCCGATGGCATTTCTTGAGGGGTTCTGTGGAATGCCCCAGAATTGCAGAAGCGGAGAGGTTAAATGGAATCAAGGAAGAGCGACAGCTTGCAATCCCTTCCTTCCTGTCTCTGGGTTTGATGCATTTGTTCCCCTGGTACAAAGAAGGACCGCTTTCCATTGATACGTCTCTTCCTGACTCCCATTGCCCTAGAGACCCGGGGATTGTCTAACGACGCAGCAAGCTGGGATCCGTTCCAAATGGCACACACATCACTCGCCGAATCCATGGAGGATGCTCCGAATCCCTTTGCCAAGCTGCTGTTGCCATCCTGGGGGCTTGCTTAGATTAAAAGTAAACCTTCATTAAAATGAAATTACATACACTGGGCCTGAAGGTTCCCGGCAAACAGCAGCTCCGTAAAAGCAGATAGGGCAGCTAAGTGAATTGGCTAAAAAGGAGAAGAAGAAGAAGAAAAAGCCAGTGCGAGCTTAGCATTTTCCCCCCCTTTTTCTGAAAATACCAGTGAGAGCTTAGCATTTGTGAGGGACAATCCTGGTCCTGCACTCCTGTCTTCTTCTTCTTAGGGTGCCTTCTCCTTTCAGAGGTTAGCTATCATTACAGCTATTTTTGTTTTTGATGCCGCTGCCCTAAATAATTGCATAGAAGTACAGCTATACCGTTCCCTCAAGTCCTTTGGCCGTGATGTTCGTCGTCTTCCCACGGCTCTTTTTCCTTCAATTTCCCCTTGTATAATAAGTTGGAGAAGGGTGTGTTTCTCTCCTTGAATAACATGACCAAGATTGCAATTTTGTTCTTTTGATGGTATTTATTAATTCTGTTGGTTTGTTTACTCTGTGTACTATGTCCTGCTTTCTTATTCAGTCAGTCCATGATATCTTCAACATACATCAGTAATATTCACATTTCAAAAGATTTGATTTTGTTCAAATTGTTTTTCTTAAGTGTCCAAGCCTTCAGTCCATCAAATAATATTAAAATCACATTGCATGTTACCATCCGAGTTATTGCACTCCTACGGGCACATGTTTTGGGTGTTTATTGACAGACATCAAGAAAATGGAGCCATCTGGCTTCCCGCTCTCTGCTGTGCAGCTCTGTCCCCGTCCTACACACACACACACACACACACACACACAGAGAGAGAGAGAGAGAGAGAGAGAGAGAGAGAGAGAGTAGCCCCATTTCTCTTACTCTACCAGAGTAGATTCCATTTCTCTCTGGTGCGGCCTGTCTCTTTAAAAGGGGTGGGCCTGGCTTCTCTTCCAGCTGTTGCCATGGTGATCCGAGTGACCATGGCAGGCAGCCTAAAGCAAATATCAACTCTTTTGAACTGTATGATTTATATTCCCAGTATTCCACAAATGTGTTAAATACAGCATCTTAATTGACTCTTTCCTCAGAAGTCAGGTCAAATTAATTAAATAATAATAATACACTGCGTTTGTGATCTGGCAATCTTTTTTGGGGTGGGGTGGGGGAAGGATGGAAGCAGGGGTAAAAGACAACTCTTGGTTGATCTTCAGATGTCTGCCAAGCTATCATGAATAATTATATTTCTTTAAATCTTTCTCCGTCTTCAGCAGCGTTAGGATGTGCCACAGAGGCCTATCAGAGACGTGGGCCCAGGCCAACGATACCCTTTCCAATGGCTGTTGCTTGTGCATAACTTAACATGTGTAACTTCCCCCCTGCAAACACACACACACACGAAAACACAAATTGGGAGGAGGTCACACAGTTTGGCTCACACCATGTGAGTTGTCTCTCTTGACCCCTGACACATCTCTCCACCCCCACGACCAAATGCATCACCAAAAGGAGGATGAAAGAAGACACAGATTTGCATAACATTTGCATAGGCGTGTGCAGCACTTTTAATTAGGGTTTGCATGCAGGGATTTATTTATTTTTTAATGGTGAACATTTACTGAATGCCCAATCATAAGGGACATTTTTTATTCATTTATTTATTAAACACTGTTGACAGCGATGCTCTACTCTGCATTCAGCTTGTCAGAGGGCCATTGCAGATGAGGGAAGGATTGAGGAGAGGCTTATTGCTTGAGACATTAGGCTGTGCCTGGGCACACCTGGCACATCCCTTGTGCACACCTATGAACATTTGCTTATTTATTTATTTATTTATTTATTTATTTATTTAATTTATATCCCGCCCCATAGCCGAAGCTCTCTGGGCGGTTTACAAAAGTTTAAAACAGTAAACATTAAACAGTATACAAAATTTAAAACCATCAAAAATATAAAAACATAGCTTTGGCGATGGTGCGGTACACAAATGCAATAAATATATAAAATAAATAAATATAAAACAACAGTATCCATTTAAACAACAACAGTTCTGGGGTCCATTAAAAAACAAAACAAACTTAGCATATGTTGTTAAATGCTGTTAAATGCCTGGGAGAAGAGAAACGTCTTGACCTGGCACTGAAAAGATAACAGTGTTGGCGCCAGGCGAGCCTCATCGGAGAGATCATTCCACAATTGGGGGGGCCACCACTGAAAAGGCCCTCTCCCTTGTTGCCATCCTCTGAGCTTCCCTCAGAGTAGGCACAGAGGAGGACCTTAGATGTTGAGCGCAGTGTACGGGTAGGTTCATGTTGGGAGAGGCGTTCCGTCAGGTATTGTGGTCCCAAGCCATGTAAGGCTTTATAGGTTAAAACCAGCACCTTGAATTGGGCTTGGAAATGTATAGGCAGCCAATGCAAGCGGGCCAGAATCGGTGTTATATGTTCGAACCTTCTGGTTCCAGTTATCAATCTGGCCGCTGCATTTTGCACAAGCTGCAGCTTCTGAACCGTCTTCAAAGGCTGCCCCATGTAGAGGGGCATGACCACCTCATTCCATCCCCCATGCTCTCATTGCTCCTATTTACTGGGGACAGTCCCCAGGCTTTCTGGTGCCCGGTAGATCACTGCCTCCCTTTGCCCCACTACTTTTGGGGATGTCTGTTTTAAAAATATTAGAATCAACCCACAAGCCTTGTTCTTCATGATTTGACTTCGACCTTGGAGGTTTTCAAGTTTCCTCCTTGATCAGACGTGTTTGGCACAGTGAATATGGGACTTTGCTTATCTGACTAGGGGGAGAAAAGGACCTCTTTTCGTCACAGGAACTTTGTCTGCTTGTCTTTTCCTCTTGGTAGAATTTCCCTTGTTATTCCTGAATTGCCTGTAACCATCTCTCCTCCCCTGCCCTTGCTTTTGTGTATATAATTATGCTCCAGAGAACTCCCAGAGTGAGCCGTTTTGCAAGGATTTCAGAGCTGTATATAGGCCCCACTGATCTCTAACAATGAATTCCCAGCACCTTCCTGATACTACAATCACCTGAGTTTGGGATGTGGGCGGGAAACAGAACATACCAGAAAATTAACTCATTTTCCAACCTGTTTAAATGTCTCAAGTAGATGTGCCCTAATCCACATATGCACAGGCTCCTGCTTTCACCAACCTTTGCCTCCTGTAGGCCAGTAGGGCTGACAGTGCCTATAAAAGTAAGAGCATTTATGGGATGTTCCCCAGCTGTCCCTACTAACCATGGGGAGTCCCAGTTTTCTGGTAGAACATGGCCCCTGTTAGAGCTGCTTATTTAGAGAAGACCTAGGATTATGCTGCAATTCCCCATACTCATTTCTGTTAAGGAGCATTCCAATTCACCATTTTCTTCTGTACTCTGTGTATCCATGAGGAAGCCACCTCTACTCTTGTGGGCATGTTTAGCCTAGGGAAGAGAAGGCTGAGGGGAGATATCATAGCACTCTTCAAGTACTTGCAAGGTTGTCACACAGAGGAGGGCCGGGATCTCTCCTTCATCATCCCAGAGTGCAGGACACGGAATCATGGGCACCAGTTACAGGAAGCCAGATTGTGGCTGGACATCAAGAAAAACTCCCTTGCGGTTAGAGCAGCATGGCAATGGGACCCATGACCTAGGGAGGTTGTGGGCTCTCCCACAGTAGAGGCCTTCAAGAGGCAGCTGGACAGCCACCTGTCAGGAATGCTTTAAGGTGGATTCCTGCACTGAGCAGGGGGTTGGACTCGATGGCCTTATAGGCCCCTTCCAACCCTACTATTCTATGATTCTATGATTCTGTGATGAATTGTTCAGCTTCTACTGCTGGGATGTATGCAAGAGAGAGATTATAAATAGAAGTAGAGACTACAAAGTCGAGTTCCTTAGATGGATAGTTAGCCCAAAGTTACCCATATTCACCAAAACTCTAGCTCACCAAAACTCCAAAATCCATCTTGAAGCTCATTCTGTATTGGAATGAGACCTTTGCTTTTGTCTTTTCACATGAGAATACGTGTGCATTTTCACGTGCATGTCCCCAAATGTATGCATCAGTTGTCCACATCTTTTAAAACATGTGCATTCTTCTTCATTGAAGAATTACTTCTGAAAAAACATCCATAGGATTTCACTATAGATAAGCTAAGTGATGCATCATCATCATCATCATCATCATCATCATATCGTTTGGGTAAAACTTCATGGGTAACACAGTATATATGCTTTATTCAATATCCAGCTCCCCGCTCCCAAATTAGCTAACCCCCATACCAGGGCCTAATCTACACCAAGCAGGATATTACACTACGAACGTGGTATATAAAAGGCAGGAGCCACACCAGGCAGGATATTGCACTACGAACGTGGTATATAAAAGGCAGGAGCCACACCAGGCAGGATAGTGCACTACGAACGTGGTATATAAAAGGCAGCAGCCACACCAGGCGGGATAGTGCACTACGAACGTGGTATATAAAAGGCAGCAGCCACACCGGCCGGATAGTGCACTACAAACGTGGTATATAAAAGGCAGGAGCCACACAGGGCGGGAAAGTGCACTGCGAACGTGGTATATAAAAGGCAGGAGCCACACCGGGCGGGATAGTGCACTACGAACGTGGTATATAAAAGGCAGCAGCCACACCGGGTGGGATAGTGCACTACGAACGTGGTATATAAAAGGCAGGAGCCACACCAGGCGGGATAGTGCACTACGAACGTGGTATATAAAAGGCAGGAGCCACACCGGGCGGGATAGTGCACTACGAACGTGGTATATAAAAGGCAGCAGCCACACCGGGCGGGAAAGTGCACTACAAACGTGGTATATAAAAGGCAGGAGCCACACCAGGTGGGATAGTGCAGTACAAACGTGGTATATAAAAGGCAGGAGCCACACCGGGCGGGATAGTGCACTACGAACGTGGTATATAAAAGGCAGCAGCCACACCGGGTGGGAAAGTGCACTACGAACGTGGTATATAAAAGGCAGCAGCCACACCAGGCGTTGATAGTGCACTACGAACGTGGTATATAAAAGGCAGGAGCCACACCAGGCAGGAAAGTGCACTACGAACGTGGTATGTAAAAGGCAGCAGCCACACCAGGCGGGATAGTGCACTACGAAAGTGGTGTATGGCATGTGTCAATGGGCCCCAACAGTTGTCGGTGCACTTCAATACCACTCTAAAGCCGTAGTCTAGCTCCTGCCTCTTATATACCACTTCCACAGTGTCATATCCTGCTTGGTGTTGATTAGGCCCTGGTCCACCACTTCCTCTTCCTGACCCGCTTTCAAGGGTCACAGCATCAAGAGATGTGACAAATAAATATCCTTGTCATGAATTGAGGAGGCGACAGAGGAGAAGAAAATGCTCTGGGAGGCAAAGCGTTAGAGAGAAGAAGGTTTATTATTCTAATGGGGTTTTATTGGGATCTGAGTAAACGATTTGAAATGGTTTAACAGATGATTATGTTGCAAATGATCTAAAGCCTGTGTCAGCATAGACAATGGCGCGTCATCATTTTTTATACTGGAGTCCATGGTGAGGCTGTTAGTGCTGCCATCCAGCCATTTACTCGGGAGCACGCTCCACTTCATCACGCAAGGCCTTATCAATTATTTACACATGTTGCTTTCCGCTGGGAGGCTTTTGGGAATGGGCTAGCGTGCCTCTTCCAAGAAAAGGAAAGAAGAAGTCTGTGAATATTGGGTGTGGGTGTGATTCATTTCGTTTCGTTCCACTTATTATATTTCTCTACTGCCCAATAGCCAAAGCTTTCTGGGTGATTCAGAGGTGAAAAACCTTCCAAATTAAATATTGTACAAATAGGGGGGGAATGGTTTACATATAAACATATAGACCTTCGTTCAGACAACACGTTAAACTATGCTGCTTAACCACAAAATGGTTAACGGAATGCTTAACCATGGTTTACGGTCTCGTCTGACACACGTTTTCCCTAAACATCTGCCCTGTTAACCACATTGTGGTTAGGCTCACTAAGGAAAACTTATTATTATTATTATTATTATTATTATTATTATTATTATTATTTATATAGCACCATCAATGTACATGGTGCTGTACAGAGTAAAACAGTAAATAGCAAGACTCTGCCGCATAGGCTTACAATCTAATAAAATCATAGTAAAACAATAAGGAGGGGAAGAGAATGCAAACAGGCACAGGGTAGGGTAAGCAGGCACAGGGTAGGGTAAAACTAACAGTATAAAGTCTGCACAACATCAAGTTTTAAAAGCTTTAGGAAAAAGATATTATTAAGGAAAAAGAAGGTTTAAAAGTGTTGTCTGCAAGCATTCCGCATGTGGTTAGCGTTATCCACAGCTGAACATGGTTAAGGTCACCGCAGAGCCCAGAGAGTTGTCTGAACCAGGCCAGTCAGAGACAACGTACACACATGCATCCACACAATTTTAACAATATACTATAAGCAATCCCATGACTTGATTAAAAGCCTTCTCATATGCTGCCAAATGGCTGACAGTGGTGGAAGGTCTTAACCTGGTACCAAAAAGTGAATGATGTTGGCACCAGGCAGGCCTCACTGGGCAGTTCATTCCATAATCAGGGGGCCACCACAGAGAAGCTCCCTCAGAGGTGGCATCTAGAGGAGGGCCTTAGGTGATGAGCTGAGTGTATGAGTAGATTTACAAGTAGTTTAGTGCCAGGTCTGATTTTAGTGCTGTTCTGGAGGCTTATGTCAGTTAGGATTTAATCAATTCTTGAATATGCCCATGGCCCCCCAAAGTTGCCTACTCCTGAGCTACAACATCCCTGACTTATGTTGATGCAGGGATCTTAAATCCCTCCAGTGAAGGAGGACCCTTCCAGCTCCTGAGACAATCCATCCTGCTGTTGATCAGTTCTTACTGTTTGGAAGTTTCCTCTAATGTCTACAAGGAATGACATTTTTATTCCACCCTTCCTCTAAGAAGCCCGGAGTACTGTGAATGTTTCTTCCTCCTTCTCCCTGTGAGGAAAGTCAGGCTGAGAGGCAGTGACTGGCCCAGGGTGACCCAGTGGGCTTTGTAGATGAGCGGAGACTTGAGCTTGGACCTTCATGATCCTCCTAGTCCAACACATTAATCCTGACGCCAAGTTGGCTGTCAATTCACATAAGCTTTCCATGATGGGTGTCGAACCTATTTCAGCCCAAAAGCCATTTCAGAGAAGATCTCGGGGGCCACATTCCAATAGTCATAGGGCAAGGTTGTGCACCCAGGAGATACAATCAGCTCTCCCCCTGCCCTTGTTTTGCTGGCAATTGGGCCTAAGAGCAAATGGTGTGGGGTGGAAGAACGACTCTGCCATGGCTTCCTTAGTAGAAGGAGCCATTGTGGTTTCGTGATGTGCAACGCCTGGGTACAGGCCTGATTTGTTCCTCCTGCTGTTCTGAACCATCGCTGCTGCGGTTCATTGAGCAATGCAGGCTGCTGGTGGTTTCTCTCCTCCCTGCTCCTCCACCGCCAACAGGAGACCTTGAAACTAACAGGGGTCAATGGGAACAGATTGGCAATCTGGCGGCCTGCTGAGCACCTTCCAAGGCGGCTGGCCCTTCAATCACTCACGCTGCCTGCATCGGGCTTGACTTGTTTTGCTGTGAATACAAGGAGGCCGGCTCAAAAGCAAGGCTGTGAGATCCTCTCTGTGGCTGGGAGCTAAGAATGAGGCAGTCCTCTCCCACTGGGCCCGGGACCTTTCTTTGACTAAAATACCAGGAACGCAACGGGCCCATTGGCTGCCTGCAGTGGCAACGTGAACCTCAACTCCCTTGGGCTTAGGGCAGAGGCGGGGGAAACTGGGACCCTCCAGAGGGTATTGTTCCCCAACTCCCATTAGCCCCAGCCATTGTGAGCAATGGGTGGGGATGATGGCAGTTGCATGATTACTGGAGGGCCACAGGTTTATTATTTATTTATATCCCACCTTTTTCCTTCTTAAAGAACCCAAGTTGGCAAACCTAATAAGCCTCCTAGAACTGTGATCCTCCTTCTAAACGACATGTGCATGCCATGTATTCCTGCAAAATTACTCAGGGTGTTGCCACTGGGGGTGCAGCAGGAGGAAAACTGACCCCTCCAACCCCAAGAGTTGCCCGCTTCGGGTGTACATGGATGGGCAACAGCTCTGCAGAGTTTGGGATAGGTGTCTCCCCCCCCCAAAAAAAAATGCTACCTGGAGAGCCAGGGAATGGACTTTTCGTATGCAAAGCATGTCCTCTGCGACTGAGCTGCAGCCCTTTCCACATCACTTTATTGAATATCAAAAGCACATTTACTTTCGGTTGCTTGCCTGCCTGCCTGCCTTCCTACAAGTATTAGCCGTTCTCATTGCAAAGATATTACATTGCCCAACCTGTCTTGGAAAGTACCTATACTTCACTTCTTGGGAAATGTGATCCAGCTCATCATGGATAACACATTCATTGCAATTGCAATTACCATATAGAGTGTTGTTGTGTTTTGCGAGTGTCAAGAGTCCCGACCGGCTTCCATGTCCAGCTGCGTTAAATGGTAGCAGTAAAAGCAACAAAACAGCTGTGTGCGGAGAAGTAGTGAAGCCAAGGCTCACAGGGATGTAGCACTGGCACTTTTTTCTTAGCAGGAACTCTGATGTCATCTGCCACCCCCCATCCCTCAGATGTTCCCCATCCCTCAGATGTCCCTGTTCCCTCTGGGCTTAGATGAAATGATCCCCCACCCCTCAACAAGGATATACTGCTCCCTGTTGTAAAGTGAAGCATTTTATGGTGACTTGGTCTTGAATTGGTAATTATGACCCACTAGCTTTACAGAATATGGAAATGAAAACTGCTAGAACTGGTTGCTGATATGGGTCAACACATTTTTGGATTCTCCTTTGGGTTGCTGAAGTGCAGGGACACTAAAACATTGGTCTAGGGTCACCCTAACTCCACTAAAATGAGTAGGTGCCAAAAGACTACCCTAAATGCAGTTGTCATTGCAGAATTTACACAAAAGTAGACCTGTAACATAGTCCTCCCAAGACACCTGCATAACATCTCCAAATTTCAGCCACATGCTACTTACTGTTTACTTTCTGTAAACAAAAACACAAAGGTAACATGCAAAGAATCTCTTGATTTTCCAAGTAAGGTAATTGTTTTTGGTCCCCAACCAATATAATGTATTGGAGTAAAAAATAAATAAATCATGTGAAGTAAATGCATAGGGATTAAAAAAAACACCTTTCCCATAATACTAGGATCTGAGATCATCCAAAGAAGCTGATTGCTGAGAGATTCAAAAATAGACAAAAAGGAGGCCCATGAATCACTTAGACTATGGAATTTTCTACCACAAGAAGTAGTGATGGCCGCCATCTTGGATGGTTGGATTGCTTTGCAAGGGAATTAGACAAATTCATGGCAGATAAGGCTATCCATGGCTACTGGTCATGGTATGGCTAGATGCCTCCAGAATCAGAGGTGACATGCCTCTGAAGACCAGCTGCTGCCCCTGGGCCCTGCTTGTGGGAATCTGGTTGGTCACTCTGGGGAAGTACTGGTACTGGTGCCAACGAACCTTTGGTCTGATCCAAAATGGCATACACATGGGACAGAGTGGTCAATGGAATGACACTGGCTTGCATTGAGCCATGTTGTACTTATCCAAACCTAGCATGCCTTTTTGGCCAGTATGGTCTTTCCTGCTAACTCCTAATCAATATCACAAGCCCAGCATTTCAGCAACTCATCAAGAAGATCACTCTAATGGGGCTTAATTGATAAGATTAAGAAAAGGAGGAGGACGGGGAGATAAGACATCTTGTCCAGTAGCCAGCTGATCTTGGCAAGGTTCCATTCTTTGGGGAAAGCTAGTAGATAGCTGGCATGGTTTCTGCTAACTGTTTCTATATGTGGTGGAACGGTTACTGGAAGATTATTTTTTTCTGCCACCTTTTGAAACATAAAGGTTTCCATAGGTGCCTTACAACCAAATTAAAGATATATTTTAAACTATCACCAATACCTATTCTAGATACAAGCTCAATAAGGATGGGGAAGATAATGCTTTCTGTAAGGAAATTTGCTTGCCAAAGAAGTTAAATTAGGCAAAAATGCATGCAACGACCCATGTATTAGGAGTAATGTGCTTGAATTTTCATGAAGACTTTAAGGGGGGAAAATTCTTGAAGTGCAAGATGAACCAAACTTAAGGTTGGAAAAAATAAGAAACTTAGAAATTGAAAGTGAGAGATTTGTCCATCACTTGTAGCAAAAATGTCTCAGAATCACAAACAAATATAAAATCAGTGGTTAGAGTGTTGGACTGGGACTCAGGAGATCCGTGTTCTAGTCCCCACTTGGCCATGATGCTCACTGGGTGACTTAGGGTGAATCACTGACTCTCTCAGCGTAACCTACCTCACAGGGCTGTGGTGAGGATAAAATTCAGAGGAGGACCATGTAAGCATTTTTGTGTTCCTTATAAGAAGGGGAGGAAGGTGGGATATAAATGTAATACTAAATAAATACAATATCGTGTCTAATATAGTGCATTTGCTACACTGCATCATGTAAGCACGTCCTTCAACTGTGTTTATTTTACCATGATTGTCATAATCATGGTTAATGAATGGATGTTTTTCTACCCATCACTGGAGCATATCATCCAAACATATCTATCTGGCTGATAGAAGACCACCCTGATATGATTGATGAGGTACTCTTCCTCGCTGGAAGTAATGGAATCAGGGTTAGGATGGGTGAGAAATTCCAAAATCATTTCTGACTCCTTTCCAATGCAGATAATCTCACGAAGCATTTGCACCCAAAATGAGCATATCATGAAAAAAGTGTGCACAAGTGTGAACAAGTCTGCAGCCATGTAAAGTACTTGAGAAAATGCATACACTTTAATGCGTACATTAATGCCTGCATTAGGAAAAATTGTGCATGAAAATATACCGATTTTCTTCAGGATTAAAACAAGGCAAAAACAAATGCAAGCTTGTATAAAATTAGGACCGAACGAGCACGACCTTAAAAGAAAAAGGAAGAGTGACAATCGTAGAATCATAGAATAGCAGAGTTGGAAGGGGCCTACAAGGCCATCGAGTCCAACCCCCTGCTCAATGCAGGAATCCACCCTAAAGCATCCCTGACAGATGGTTGTCCAGCTGCCTCTTGAAGGCCTCTAGTGTGGGAGAGCCCGCAACCTCCCTAGGAAACTGATTCCATTGTCGCACTGCTCTAAAAGTCAGAAAGTTTTTCCTGATGTCCAGCCGGAATCTGGCTTCCTTTAACTTGAGCCCGTTATTCCGTGTCCTGCACTCTGGGAGGATCGAGAAGAGATCCTGGCCCTCCTCTGTGTGACAACCTTTTAAGTATTTGAAGAGTGGTATCATGTCTCCCCTCAATCTCGTCAAGACCTAGGGGGGATCTACACTACTGCTTTAAAGCGCTTTATATCAGTTTTGACAACTGTTGGGGCCCAGGACACACTGCATATACAGTTTTCAAAACATTTTCAAAGTGCTTTAAAGCGCTTTAAAAGCAATAGTGTAGATCCCCCCGAGGATTGACAGATCTGGTGGTGCCTAACTGAGGGCTTGATGGAAAAAGTCCGGCCCCGGAAGGTTCCAGACGAAGAAATGTAGGGCAAAAAAAATAAACATAAAATCTTCATTCAGGTTTGAAGAGGAGAAGCTGTGAATTTGCCAGTGCTATGATGTCAGCACTTTGCTTGAATGGAACTCTGGGAATATTTGCAATCGCTACAGGAAGCTGAGAACAACGAGGGAGGCTGCTGGACTCCTTTACACCAGAGAGCTTCGTCGTTTGATCCGCATGACAGGGAAAAGGGAAGTTACTTGAAACGAGATGAACAGAGCAATTGCAAACTGACATCAAGGGAGGCCAGCTGGAGTTAGGGAAGGATGGCACTACCGAAGGGCCCCACCAGCTAGGCCCAGCAGCAGTGGGAGAAGTGACTTGAGTTGGTTTGGTTCCACTCCGAGGATAGGACTAAGGCTGCCTTGCTAGGCACACCAGGCAGGGGTGAGGAACCTCTTTAGACACAAGGGCCGGATTCCATTTCCATTAAACTTTTGGGGGCTGCATTCTAGCGGTGGGCAAAAGGGCTGGGGCCAAAATAGGGGTGGGGGAGACCAGGGACTTTGTCATGCCAGGCAAGCTTGCCAGCCATCCAACCTCACTCTGGAAATTACATCTTTCCCCTTTGCATAAATGGTGGCCACAATGAGGCTCCAGAAATTGTGCATTTCCCCCCTTGTGTTCGTGCCTTTACTCTCTTTTCCATCATTTAATTCTCCCTCTTTCTCCCCCACTCCCTCTCTCAGTCCCACCCCTTCTTTCTCCCCCTCCCTCCCTCTCTCCCCCTTCTTCTGTGATATCTTCCCTCTCTCAAAACATTAGAACCTGGGATCATAGAATCATAGAATAGCAGAGTTGGAAGGGGCCTACAAGGCCATCGAGTCCAACCCCCTGCTCAATGCAGGAATCCACCCTAAAGCATACATGACAGATGCTTGTCCAGCTGCCTCTTGAAGGCTTCTAGTGTGGGAGCCCACCACCACCTCCCTAGGTAACTGATTCCATTGTCGTACTGCTCTAACAGTCAGGAAGTTTTTCCTGATGTCCAGCTGGAATCTGGCTTCCTTTAACTTGAGCCCGTTATTCCGTGTCCTGCACTCTGGGAGGATCGAGAAGAGATCCTGGCCCTCCTCTGTGTGACAACCTTTTAAGTATTTGAAGACTGCTATCATGTCTCCCCTCAATCTTCTCTTCTCCAGGCTAAACATGCCCAGTTCTTTCAGTCTCTCTTCATAGAGCTTTGTTTCCAGACCCCTGATCGTCCAGGTTGCCCTCCTCTGAACACGCTCCAGCTTGTCTGCGTCCTTCTTGAATTGTGGAGCCCAGAACTGGATGCAATACTCCAAGATCCTTCTCGTTTGTACTATTGCTGAGCCAAGTATTCCCCATTTTGTAACTGTGCCTTTGGTTTCTATTTCCTGAATGTAGAACTTGGCATTTATCCCTATTAAATTTCATCCTGTTGTTTTCAGCCCAGCACTCCAGCCTATCAGATCACTTTGAAGTTTGTTTCTGTCTTCCAGGGTATTAGCTATCCCACCCAATTTTGTGTCATCTGCAAATTTGATCAGCGTTCCCTGCACCTCCTCGTCCAAATCATTAATAAAAATGTTGAAGAGCACTGGGCCCAGGACTGATCCCTGCGGTACCCCACTCGTTGCCTCTCCCCAGTTTGAGAAGGTTCCATTGATAAGTACTCTTTGAGTCCAATTCTGTAGCCAACTGTGAATCCACCTAATAGTTGTTCCATCTAGCCCACTTTTAGCTAGTTTGTTAATCAGAATATCATGGGAATATCATGGGGCACTTTGTCAAAAGCTTTGCTGAAGTCAAGATATATGATGTCCACAGCATTCCCACAGTCCACAAGGGAGGTTACCTGATCAAAAAATGAGATCAAATTAGTCTACATCTCCACCTTGCTCTGAATTTTCTGCAGCATAGATGGAGAACCTGTGGTCTGAGAACTGTATGTGGTCCTGGACCTAGTTTCAAAAGTCCTCGGTTCAGACTGCTGGTGAGAGAGCTAACTCCTTAAGAACATAAGAGGTGCCATGCTGGATCAGACCAAGGGTCCATGAAACCCCCTTTTAAAGCCATCCAAATTGGTGGCCATCACTACATCTTGTGGCAGTGAGTTCCATAATTTAACTTTGTGCTTTGTGAAGAAATACTTCCTTTTATTTGTCCTGAATCTCCCACCAGTCAGCTTCGTGGGATGAAATGGGAATCTGTAAACACCTTGAAATCAATGCAGAGATTACTAGAAGCCAACATGGATTTGTCAGGAGCAAATCCTGTCAGACCCTACCTCACAGGGTCATTGTTGTGAAGATTAAACAGAGAGGAGGATTATGTATACCACTTTGGGTTCCTTTAGGAGGGGGTGAAAGAAGGTGGGATATAAATGTAAATGCAATGTAATGTAATATGCTGGGGTGTTTTCAGTTCCACCCGTTTTGTCTTTAGCCCCTCCCACCACTGGAATGCAGCCACCAGAGCTTCTCTGAAATTGAATTTTCCCCTTCCAGCTGAGAGAGTTTCCACAACCTTGGTATAGATCCCCTTATGCCAGGCTTGGCTGAAGCTCCCTTTGCAATCATAACCTAAAAGATGTATTGGCAGAATAGCTTGGAAGAGCAATGTCGATACACCTCTGTGATCCTCACAGTTCAGGTGCGTGATCCCTTGAGCAAGGATTGTGTGCATGGTATTCTCGGCTTTGTTCAGTGCAATGCGCACACATGAGGTTGCGTATGGTGTGCGGAATTCAGATTGCTGAGAAACCAAGGCGGGGATGGTGGGGAGGGGGAATGGTTCTGCCTGTGAAGACAGAAAGTGTTGGGAAGGGAATCAAAGCAGGAAATATTTCCCTGTTCTTCGTTCAAGATTTCTTTTTCACTTGTCTAGGGCATCATTGATCAGTAAAACAGCACATTGCAGTTTTAGGCGGTGGCCAACTTCACGTCCCCATTTCGAAGAAACCACTCGAGAATTTCATAAAAGGAAGAAATATCTGTGGCTATTAACTAACGTGGTTACGAGACATCCCCGTGCACCAGTTCCTTATCTAATTATTTTTAAGCAGTCATTATAGGGACATAAAAAGCTGCTTTAATGAAAAGACCAGCAAATGATATTGTTTTAAAAGCTGAAAAGGTTTAACAAAGACTGGAATACTCTCTCTCTCTCTCTCTCTCTCTCTCTCTCTCTCTCTCTCTCTCTCTCTCTCTCTCTCTCTCACTCTCTCTCTCATATTTTATTGATCACTTGGAAAACCCCATTTCAGTTAACCTGCAATGCCTCACCATTATCACTTCTCCCATTCTAAATGTCACCACTCCCCCTTCCAGCCAGTACAAGAGAAGACTCTCTTTCCATCTGCCTGTTCCAGTTATAGCCCCATTCTGCCTTGCAACTAGGGCTGAGGGAGAATGCCATGTACATTTTAATGTGGATGTACCTCATTGTGTACTTTTTGGGTCAATACAGGAAGCAAATCTCATCTATCCTTCATAAGTTACACTCCTTCAGATTTTGCAACCGAGTTCTCCTGTTCAAAAAATGTGTATATTAGGGAAGATCATGTTAAATGCATTATATTCAGAAAATTACTTCAAAAAATATGCATATCAGACAAAATTGCATTAGGAGGAAATGCACACAAAAGTGTACATGAATTTTGATGTACATTTTTAAAAACATTCCCAAAGAAAAATGTTTCTGTAAGGCCTGCCTGCCTTACCACTACATAAACAACAGAGAAGAGCCCGCACAGTTAACAAACACAAAACAGGAGACCTTTAAAATAATATCAATATCAATATAAACTGTGCAAATTCCTAACTGTATTAGCTGAACATTCGATTCTTTATTGACATAACACACACACACACACACACACACACACACATATATACAATCAAAGCAACTTTTTTGCTGTAAGAACAATGCATGGAGTGATACGTTATTATAAAGCAACGTATTTGCTATGAAAACACTGCATATATGTGTTATGTCAATAAAGAATTGAATGTTCAGCTAATACAGTTATGAATTTGCACAGTTTATATTTATATTGATATTATCATTTTAAAAGTCTCCTGTTTTGTGCCTTACCACCTGATTATTCCCTTCCTTAGTTTCCAGTGAAACTGACAAGGTCTGTGAAACTGATTTTCTTGACTTCCACTACTCTTGAACAGGGTGATTTTTTATTATTATTATTGTATTTGTTCTAGTAGTACCATGCCTTATTTATTTATTTATTTATTACATTTCTATACCACCCAATAGCCGGAGCTCTCTGGGAGGTTCACAAAAATTAAAAACATTCAAAGTATAAAACAACAGTATAAAACCATAATATAAAATACAATATAAAAGCTCAACCGGATAAAAACAGCAGCAACGCAAAATTACAAACTTAAAACACCAAGTTAAAATTTATTTATAGACTGTTAAAATGCTGGGAGAATAAAAAGGTCTTCACCTGGCGTCTAAAAGCATATAATGTAGGCGCCAAGTGAACCTCCTTAGGGAGCTCATTCCACAGCCGGGGTGCCACAGCAGAGAAGGCCCTCCTCCTGGTAGCCACCTGCCTCACTTCCTTTGGCAAGGGCTTGCAGAGAAGGACCCCTGAGGATGACCTTAGGGTCCGGGCAGGTACATGTGGGAGGAGGCATTCCTTCAGATAGCCTGGCCCCAAGCCATTTAGGGCTTTAAATGTTAATACCAGCACTTTGAATCTGGCCCGGAACTGGACTGGCAGCCAATGAAGCTGGAAAAGGACTGGCGTGATGTGGTCTTGTCGGCAAGTGCCATTAGAACTGATGCCTATTCCAGTACAGAATATTTCTGTAAGATCTTATTTGGCAATCCTCTTCCTCTTCCCCCAACCACTAGCTATTTGGAATGTGATAAGCCGAAGTTACTTTACAATCAGCTTTGTTCTCAAAAGGCAAGGATGGAAGCTGTTTGATAAGGAAGGTCATCAAAGGCCGGAACTTTAATATGGAACAAATGTTCCCAAAACAAGAACATGACGAGGTCTGTATTACAATGAGGGCTGAGAGCTAATTTCAGAGAGAAGGGAAAGCACTCGCTGCTTCAATTGGTATTTGCACCTGGGCTCCTGTAAATGTCAGCTGGGTATATTTGAGCCCACACCTAAGGATGTCAATACTACAGCAGCTGTCCCTCCCTCCCAGCTTTGGCACATCTGCCAAATACACAGGAAAGAAGCAATTTCATTCTGCAGAAGGCCACACTACCACCAGGCTGCTTGAACGGTTTCCAGCCTATGTAAAACAGTCAGAAATAAACTGGGCTTCTGACGCCTGTACTTTGTTTTGTATGGTTGCATTTGTGTTGGGTGTTTGTTTTTGAATTGGTCTTTAAAAAGGAGATCCTGTAACCTGCCTTGAGCATTCTTTAGCGGAAAGGTGGGATGGAGATATGTACCCAAGGTATACATTTCTTATAGAATCATAGAATAGTAGAGTTGGAAAGGTCCTATAAGGCCATCGAGTCCAACCCCCTGTTCAATGCAGGAATCCACCCTAAAGCATCCCTGACAGATGGTCGTCCAGCTGCCTCTTGAATGCCTGTAGTGTGGGAGAGCCCACAACCTCCCTAGGTAACTGGTTCCATTGTCATACTGCTCTAACAGTCAGGAAGTTTTTCCTGATGTCCAGCAAGAATCTGGCTTCCTGTAACTTGAGCCCATTATTCTGTGTCCTGCACTCTGGGAGGATCAAGAAGAGATCCTGGCCCTCCTCTGTGACGACCTTTTAAGTATTTGAAGAGTGCTATATCATCAATATGTCCTCCACTTTTTGTCAATTATACCTGTCCTGGATCAGATTTGGATACTGTTTGCAGACAATGATGTATATATCATGACCCAGGTTTCAAAATTGGCCCTGGCTGCCAGAAAATTAATGGCCAGGAATCATTGTTGCGGTGGTTCTAGAAGGGGTGTGTAATTTTAATGTGTTGTTTTAATTATTCTTTGTGTATTGCTTTTTTAAAAAATGTCCTCTATTTTTATTGTATTTTATTGTCTCTGTCCATATGGAATTGTTGTGGCTTATGGCTTTGAACAATAAAGTAGACAGACAGACAGATAGATAGATCTGCATACATACCTGAAAGACCAGCTTCTCATCCCATGGCAAAATAGGCTCTGACAAAATCAGCTTGAACTCTGTAGAGCCGGCAACTCCATTTGTTTGATCAATAGATGTGGAATACTTTATTATTGCTTTAAACTCTTTGGAGTCATGCAGTTTATAGCAGATCTTTTTGGGGTTGGAAAATGCATAGCCAGAGAACCCAACACCGAGGAAAGAAAACAAATCCTTGTGATTTTAAAATGAGTCTAGACTTTTGTCATTCTAAGGGCAGGGGGTCTGATTCCTGGCGCTTCAGATTGGGGATACAACATGAGCGTACGCCTGAAAATATGGGAATTGTTTTCTTCCACAGTCAGCTCCCCTTAAACCCTGTGATTCTATCAGTGGGGCTTCTTGACTGGTTGTTCTCTTGTTTGCATTATTTTGCCTGGCTGACTATGGCGCAATTACCTAGTGCAATTAGCTATAAAGCTGTTTTATAAGTTAAATGAATAAATTGCCAGCTTGCATTTGCCAGATTTGCACTAATAACCTGCTGTTGCTCCCTCTACTGTTGGGGTTGTTGTTGTGTTGTCGTCACTGTTGCTGCTACTGCTGCTGCTATAAGAGTTTGAACACCTGCCAGCAATAAGACCAGGCCTTTAGTGAATGTCGAATCTGTTTCTTGTAGAAACCCTAATTCAATTCAGATGGTCTCCTAGATGTTGAAGCCATGCATGTTTCAAAGAATTCTCTTTGTCTCCTGTTTTTGCTACAATAATTCTTGGTGCTGTGAACTTCCCAACCTGGTGTCTTCCAAATATATTGCAGTACAATTCCCATCAACTCCAGCTAAAGGTTGGGAAGAATGGGCCTCGTTGGATAGGGTGACCATATGAAAAGGAGGACAGGGCTCCTGTATCTTTAACAGTTGGATAGAAAAGGGAATTTCAGCAGGTGTCATTTGTATATATGGAGAACCTGGTGAAATTCCCTCTTCATCACAACAGTTAAAGCTGCAGATTTAAAAGAGGGCAGGGCACCTGCAGCTTTAACTGTTGTGATGAAGAGGGAATTTCACCAGGTTCACCATATATACAAATGACACCTGCTGAAATTCCCTTTTCTATGCAACTGTCAAAGATGCAGGAGCCCTGTCCTCCTTTTCAGATGGTCATCCTATGTTAGATAAATGTGGCAAACACCAGGTTGGTAGCTGCTATGGGGCATCATCGTCGTCATCATCATCATTATTATTATTACATTTATATCCCACCTTTTTTCCTCCAAGGAACCCAAGGTGGCACACATAATCCTCTTCCTCTCCATTTTATCCTCACAACAACCCTGTGAGGTGGGTTGGGCTGAGAGTCTGTGACTGGCCCAAGTCACCCAGTAGGTTTCCGTGGCCGAGTGAGGACTAGAACCCGGAACTCCTGACTCCCTGTCCAACACTTTAGCCACTACACCACGCTGGTGCACTGAACGCCTCTCTTAGTGCCTACCAGGCTCTAATATATGGATTCTAAGAACGGTTTTGTGTTTTCATGCTCAGTCCCCACCTCTGCCTTCTTATTAGTCCCAGAGCCAGACCAGGATTTATTTTACCGAAGAGTGCAAAAGCTTAGTGAATGTGTGTGTGTGTGTGTGTGTGTGTGTGTGTGTGTGTGAGAGAGAGAGAGAGAGAGAGAGAGAGAGAGAGAGAGAGAGAGAGAGAGAGAGAGAGAGAGAGAAGTGAGTCTTACAAAATTCCAGTGGTGGGGGGCTGCGTGATGATGTCATCAATATGGCTGCCTTACTATTATGTAGTTGCCACATTTAAATATGCATAACTTCTCACCCGTTTATGCTACAGAGGTGGGTTTTTTTTTCCTGAAATGTTTCAAATTTAATGACAAATACTTTTTGTAATTACACCTTTCAACAGGGCATTTGTGCAGTTGGAAATTTTGTTTAACCTTCCCCCCTACACCCCATTGCCGCCATCCACCCGCACTCATAGAACCACACAAGCTCCATCTGAGGTTCAGCTTGGCTGGACGAGACCTTGGCAGCCGTGCCAAAATGGCACACCTTCCCCCCTCGCTGCATCAGTGGGGCTTTTACGGCCACCATTCACACAGTGGCGTGGGGGAGTGTGCCATTGCCGGAGCCCCCCTTGCTTACATGGGTCTGCGCTTGTGGTGCAGGCACCTGACTGGGCCAGGGGGGTGGGTGGATGCAGGGGAGTCCATCAGAGCTTCATCACACCAGGTTTATACTAAGCAATCACTGCAAATTGTGTGCAGAGGACTCTGAAGTTTTCCAGTTTATAATCTGCTTTGATTGTGAAGTCCTCCCACGCATCCTGCTTTAATTGTGCTATAAATCCAAAAGACTCGCCCTATTTTGCTACTAGTTTTCGAGCGAATCATTTGTTGTTTTCCGAGCGGCCACTGGAGGTGCAGGAGCAGGATTTGATATGTTTAAAGAAAAATTAAACAAATGCTTACATCTGCGTAAGTTTTAAAGATAAAGACATCAAAATTGGCACAGTAATAGATATTAAGGAGAGCTTTGAGCATACCAAATTTGAATTGGATTGGGTCATCCGTTGAATTTTTATGATTTTTTACATTTCCCCCCTGAAACCCATTTCCTGGTATGCAAAGGATCTTCGGAGCGCTGCCGCCGGGGGTGTGATTTAGCTAGCAACAGCAACAACAACACCGACAGCATAGCTCTGTGGGGGATAATTCAAGGGAAACAGGTACGTGGGATGAAGATCTCAGACTCCCGGACTCAGTTGGGCACTCACAACCTCCCTAACAGTAAAGTGGGGAACAGAAGGGCTGGGTCTTGGGATGTGGGGCAGGGCGGCTTGTTTCTGTGCCCATCTCCCCTCCTCACTTTTCTCCCTCTCACTCCTGCTGTGGCATTTTCTGTTTGTTCCTCTCCACCCTACAAAATCCTTCTTTTCCTGCCTTTATTAGATTCTTGTAATTAACATGCCAGAATCCACAGTGTCTTTGCTTCTACTCCCTTGGATTACATTTCCTCCTGTATAAGATAACCCCCCTTTTTTGCCTTTAATATCTTCTTTAAGATTGCTTTAGCAAATGCTGCTATTCCACACACACAAGTTTTAATTGGGGTTTATATTTATGCAGAGCTTCTGATGTAGTGCTTTAAAAACAACTTCAGGTTTTAATGTTTTCTCCCCCTTATTAGTAACTCTTTTGATTCCCCTCCCCTAGCCAACATTCGCCTTTGTGAATCATTCTCCCATACCGAATCAAACACCAAAGAGAAGGATAAGCCAAAGTGGGCTACATTCCATCCTCTATTTGAAATAACTTGCGATCCTGAACTCTCCACAAATTCTACCCTATTCTGACTCTGGATTAGATTTAGCATTTGGCATGAAAATGACCAGCTTGGAAATGTTTTCCCGTGCTCAGTATACTCAAGAAGCAAGGACATTGTAGTCCAAGAAGGCAATGGCCATACTCATCAGGGCCTTCTCGGTGGCTGCTCACAGGCTCTGGGACTCCCTGCCCAGAGAGGCTAGGTCGGCTGCCTCCTCTCTGCTGTCCTTCCAGCAGTAGGCAAATATGTTTTTATTCAAGCAGGCCTTTGGCATGAAAGCGGGTGTGTGGCTATAGCTTTGTTCTGTTGGCTTAGTGCTGTTTTTAGTTCTTCTCTTGTGTTTTTAATTGCGCATTTCAACTATTTGATTTTATGACTGTTTTAACTGAGTTAATTTTAATCTTGGTTTTATTACTATTAGGCACATTGAGTGCTCTGTGTGTGTGTGTGTGTGTGTGTGTGTGTGTGTGTGCACAGCCCTAGTTCCCCCCTCCCTGTGTTTTATATTGCATTGTGCATTATGCATTGCAAGCTGGTTTGAACATTGAAGAGGAACCACAGCTGAATGGTAGGCAGGACGCACAAGGTTCTTTGTTGACTCACTGGACTCTTTAGCCGAACTAATCGTAAAACGTGAAGAGTTGTAGCTGCCAGTCAGAGGAGACCAAACTAAGCTAAATGGATGAATGGTCTAATTCAATATAAGGCCCTTTTTACACCAGTTGCTGGGGAACATGGGCGGGAGGGTGCTGTCCTGCTCGTGGGTTTCCTGCAGGCAGCTGGTTGGACGCTGTTTGAAAGGAATGATGAACTAGATGGATCCTTGGTCTGCTCTAGCATGGCCCTTCTTACGTTAACCAACCTGGAACCCTCCAAATATTTCATACTACATAGTCCATCATCCCTGACCATTGGTTTTGCTGGTTGGGACTGATTGGAGTTGCAGCCCAAAACTTCTGGAGTGGCCCTGGTTGGGGGAGGCTGGTATAAGGCATGTTTATAACGTTCCACCTGGAAAGGAAGGAAAGGAAAGGAACCTCTCGTGCAAGCACTGAGTCATTACAGACTCTTGGAGGGACACCAGCTTTCGCTGACATTTTCTTGGCAGGCCTTATAGCGGGGTGGTTTGCCATTGCCTTCCCCAGCCATTATTACCTTTCCCCCAGCTAACTGGGTACCCATTTTACCAACCTTGGGAGAATGGAAGGCTGAGTCGACCCGAGCCAGCTGCCTGAAACCAGCTTCCGCTGGGATCGAACTCAGGCCATGGGGAGAGTTTCGGCTGCAGAAACTGCTGCTTTACCGCTCTGCGCCACATGAGGCTCATTCCACCTGGAAAAGCAGCACACAAATAACATGGAGCATGAGAAGAGCCCTGTTGGACCAGCCCCAAGAGCACCCCCCCCCATTTCTGAGTAGCCCCTAAGCAAGGCATCACTCCATAGGCCTCTGTTGCTGTTGCTGCCCAGCAACTGGTATTCAGAGCTACGCTTCCTCTGCACCTGAAGGCTCCACAGAGCTACCACTGATCGGATAAATCTATCATCCATGAATTTGCCTAATCCTTTTATCCTCCACGAGTTCATCTAATCCCTTTTTAAAGCCACCTAAGCCAGCGACCATCGCCACATCTGCTGGCAGTGAATTCCACGTTTTGTTTGTGCACCACGTGAAGAAGCAAAAAAAGTGCATACATAGAATTGCAACCTCTTGGAGTCGTAGGGGTCTAGAAGGTCATCTACACCAGCCTTCCTGCTTGATACAGGATCTACAATGCAGGATGCAACTACAACCATCTCCTGCACTGGTGTAGCAGAGCCAGTGTTTGCAGGGATGTAGCTACACTTATTATTATTATTATTATTATTATTATTATTATTATTATTATTATTAGCAGGGATACTGATCTTGGATAATACATACTTTGCTACTGCAATTGCCATATGCAATTGCCTATCTCTCCTCTCTCATCTCACACTATTGCCCCACTCGTGCTCGTCGTTCCTCTGACGCCATGTTTCTCACCTGCCCAAGGGTCTCTACTTCCCTTGCTCGGCTTCGTCCATTTTCTTCTGCTGCCCCTTACGCCTGGAACGCTCTTCCAGAACATCTGAGATCCACAAGTTCAATTGCAGCTTTTAAAGCTCAGCTAAAAACTTTTCTTTTTCCTAAAGCTTTTAAAACCTGATGTTGTTTGGACTCTATACTGTTAGTTTTACCCTACCCTGTGCCTGTTTACCCTACCCAGTGCCTGTTTGCATTCTCTTCCCCTCCTTATTGCTTTACTATGGTTTTATTAGAATGTAAGCCTATGCGGCAGGGTCTTGCTATTTACTGTTTTACTCTGTACAGCACCATGTACATTGATGGTGCTAAATAAATAAATAAATAAATAAATATAATAATAATAATAATAATAATAATAATAATAATAATAATGGAGTGTTGTGTTCTGTGAGTATCAGAGACACCTACTGGCATTATTGAACAGCCATGGTAAACTGTAGCAGCAAAAGAGCCTTGAGTGGGGTTGTAGTGAAGCCAAGGCTCACAGGGATGTAGCACCAGCACTTTTTCATTTGCAGGGACTCTGATGTCATCTGCTACCCCCCTCAGATTTCCCTGTTCCCTCTGAGCATAGCTGCAATCTTCAGAGCTGCTAGGGGAAATTTTCCCAGCAACAATACATATTGTTCCTTGTTATAATGTAAAATGTGTAAGGTATTTTGGGGTGGCTTGGTCATGAATGGGCAACGAAGATCCAGGAGCTTTATAAAAGACTTGTTCCTGGTAGTGATGAAAAACTGCTAGAACTGGTTCATTGATATGGATCAATGCAGTTGCCTGCAATTTTGGACTCTCCGGGCATTGCTAGATGATGGAGTAGCCGGGCCGGCCCCTGTGCATCCAGATGACACACAAGGGTCCCGGGCTCAGGCAGGGGTAACCCTCCCTTGGCCTGGGATAACCGGCACTGGTTGTGGCCCGGTATTTCCTGTGGTCTCAGGCTGAGCCCGAGACCACAGGCGTGTAGGCTGTTCTGCCACTTTTCCTGGCTACCACATTTACTCACAAGTAGCTGGGGAAAGCGGCGGGAGGAGCGCTGAGGCCATCAGGGTGGGGAGATGGAGGGGAAACTGGAGCCAGGGGGATGGAGAGGAATCGGAGATCGCGGGGGATGGGGGGGATTGAAGATCGCAGGGGGATCAGGGGCAGGGGGGAAACCGGGGGTAGGGGGAACGGAGAACCCTTTATTTTATTTTAAAAAAAACCCTACCTTTATCGTTGGTGCGCTCCTGTGCACATGACCCCTTTAAGGAAGAAACAAAATGGCCGACGCGACGGGCTTTCCTTTACCCCGTGGCGTCGACTTCTGGATAGCCCGTGCTACTTCTAGCGCAGGCTGGCCCCTCCACACGCCTGGATTTTAAGGTAGGTCTAGCAAGGCCCTCCTTGTGGGCTTAGCTATAGGTGAGGTGGGGGCTGTCCTGATGAGTATTGGCGCACTACCACACCACTGATCACTAGGAATGGCCCTGAAGCTTCTGTTCCAGCAAAGGAGAGCTACCACCTCCACAGCCTGCTCCTCTTTCAAATAGCACTTACTACTAAGAGATCCCTCCTCTTGTTGAGCTGTCATCTGCTCCCATGCTATTTCCACCCATTGGTTCTAGCCCTGCCTTCTGAAGCAACGGGGAGCAAGTCTTCTCCATCTTCTGTATCCATTTCGTTTTGGAGCAGAAGGTTGGTATCTAATGGGAAAGTGAACTTAATCTCAAGATGAACGTTCACTTAGGATGCCTTCAGCCCAGCAATCCTAAGTATGTTTACTGAGAATTGAGTCTTAATGGGTCGGAAGGAGCTTGCATAGGATCATTTGGCTGTGGTGATGATCATCCTGTACACCATTCTTTGCCACCCCGCAGGTGACATGTTGAACATCAACTAGCAAGGCTGCAGTCGCCTATTGGTTTTGAACCATAAAAATGCCGCATTAGATTACAAACATGGCATGCGTGCAGATAAGAACATAAGAAGAGCCCTGCTGGATCAGACCAAAGGTCCATCTAGTCCAGCACTCTGTTCACACAGTGGCCAACCAGCAGGACACAGTGCAACAGCACCTACCCACCCATGTTCCCCAGCAACTGGTGCACACAGGCTTACTGCCTCAGGTGCTAGAGGTAGCGCATAGCCATCAGGGCTGGTAGCCATGGATAGCCTTCTCCTCTATGAATTTGCTAAGCCCCTTTTAAAGCCATCCAAATTGGTGGCCATCACCACATCTTGTGGCAGTGAATTCCATAGTTTAACTATGTGCTGTGTAAAGAAGTCCTTCCTTTTATCTATTCTGAATCTCCCACCAATCTGCTTCATGGGATGACTACAGAGCTTTTGATCCAAACGCTGCACAGGGGATCTGTCCTTTTTATCCCGGATATAGTCTTCATCAAAAACATTTTAAGCCTGAACTCTTTGTTTCCACCAGGTAGGGACCTGAACTCAGGTAGGGACACTGCTTTGTTCTAAGGTTCTGCCCCATGCTGCAATGAGACCATTTGCTGTCTTATGTTAATGCAGATAAGCCCTCTGCCTGTACACTTCTGGGATTCTTCTAAGCCTTTCTAATCACTTCTGAACTCACCAGTCCTTAGTGTCTCACTGCCCTGACCCTGCAGGGTGCATTCCTACACACACACACACACACACACACACACACACTATTTTCTTTTTTTAATAGCCAGTAATTTAAAGCTGCATTATTGACTACATGGAGTTTCTACTGTTTAGTTGTTTTTTATTCACACATGACTCCTCCTCCTAGTATGAGAGCTAATTGGAGCTTAAAATGTGGGGTGGAGTGTTTAAGGAGTTGCTGTGACATTTATTTTTTTATCCTTTTAAAATATTGTAACACATTTGGGGGGGGTCAAAAAGAGTGGCTAGCAAATAAGACAATCCTGAAACAGCAATTAAAAAGACAGCAAAAAACTAAAACTGAGCCAAAAATTGTCCCTTGACTTAATTTTGGGCATTCACAGAGTGGGGGGGGGAAGCATTTCCCCCCACAGCTCACCATTATTATTTTTTACATCTTTGGATGCTGCTAGAAATCTCATGCACGGCTAATGCCACTGGACCAGGCAGATATCTTAATAGGGACATGAGAACATCACTACATTAGAGGTAGAATCATATAATAGTTGAGCTTGAAGGGGCCTACAAGGCCATTGAGCCCACCCCCTGCTCAGTGCAGGAATCCCCCTTAAAGCATCCCTGACAGATGGTTGTCCAGCTGCCTCTTGAAGGCCTCTAGTGTGGGAGAGCCCACCACCTCCCTAGGTCATGATTCCATTGTCGTACTGCTCTAACAGTCAGGACATTTTTCCTGATGTCCACTCAAGGAAGATAACCTTCCTTCATAGGGGAGATGCTCCATCTCCTTGATCATTTTGGTTGCCCCTTTCCACCCTTTTTCCAATTCCACAATGTCCCATTTGGGGTTCAGTGACCAGAACTGTATTAAGTATGGTCAGACCATAGATTTGTATAAGGGCAGTATGATATTGGAAGTTTTATTCTTGATTCCTTTCCTTCGTCTTTAATTCAGACTTGGACCAGACAGTCATGGGAGTTGGTGACCTCTCCTTTCTCAATGTATTCAATCATAGGCTAAATAGCCACCTGCCAGAGATACTGTACATTTGTATTCTGCCTTGTAGATCCTCCATTGAAGGTGGAACTAGACGACCTTTGAAGCTTTGAACCCTTGAATTATATGGCTCTAAGGGTCTAAGACACTACCCAAAATATTTCTGCCCCTCCTCCTAATGTGGCATTGCAATGGGAAAGCTGGCTGTGAGTAAACCTTAGCCCTTCCTAATCCACAGCTATGCTCTACTTTAATTTGGATGAACACAGGGTGTGCTATTATCCGATTATGTGGGGAAATCCAGCTAGAAATATTAAGGAATCAAGAATCAGCTCTATATCGAGGGGGTAGGGGGCAGGCCATTCGAATTTTCGGTCTCTTTTAGTCCCACCATCCTGGAACAATGTGCTGCTGCCTCTTCCCTCTTCCTCTTATTACATGTTTCAAATGAGGTCAGGGAAGCTGCAACATAGAATATATTTTCTTCCCGTCTGTGGCCAGTGGCTGAGGAGCTGGTTGCATAATTGTGACCGGGGGACAAAGAACAGCTCAGAGACAGAATGAGGGAACTTGGATATTGCTGGAAATCAGGGCAGCATCTGTGTGTACCTTGTTCCATATTTTTTTTTAAAATACCCATACAAATGGCAAGGAAAGCTAAAATCTGCCCACAGGTTGTATGACACAGATTAAGCAAAATTGCATCTGGTGACTCACTTTGCACCATCTATTCTGCTTTCAAATCCAGGTTTTGTTTTCTTTCTTTGGCTTTTCTTCTTTTTTATTTTGATAGAAGTGGCTTTGAATGGCTTTAAAAGGGGGTTGGGCAAATTCATGGAGAAAATCCAGGAGTTCTGCACCTCGGGGGTGGGGGTGGGGAAGTGGGAAAAATTATTTTAAATAAAAAACCCTTACCTTTTGCGCACGACCGTTCGTGCACTCTTCTTCTTTAACAACAACCCAAAAAAGGCGGCTGTGACGTCCTCTCCCTCCAAGGTCATTGTGCACCACGTGTAAATAGAGGGGTAGATTGTGTAATAAAAATATTGCTAGATCTTCACCCCTCCATCACGCTAGACCAGGTAGGTCTAGCTGAGGCCAATGGGTACCAGTCCTGATGGTTGTTTGCTACCTTCAGTATCAGAGGCAGTATTATTATTATTATTATTATTATTATTATTATTATTATTATTATTTGTATCCCGCCTTTTGCCCAATGCTGGGCCTCAAGGCGGCCTTACAAAGTTTAAAAAATACATTGGGGTGGGGGAACAAAACCATAAACATTTAAAATACACAACAAAATTATAAGACATTAACATAGATGGAGGGCCAGATTATTCTCCAAAGGCCTGCTGGAACACAAAAGTTTTAGCCGGCTTCCGAAAGCCCATCAAGAAGGGAGCCAGCCTAGCTTCCCCGGGAAGAGAGTTCCAGAGCACCGGAGCAGCCACCGAGAAGGCCCTCTCCCATGTTCCCACCAAGCGTGCCTGTGAAGAAGGTGGGACTGAAAGAAGGGCTTCTCCAGAAGATCTCAAAGCACGGGCAGGCTCATAAGGGAGAATACGTTCTTTCTTTCAGTATGCCTATGTACGTGAGCTGGTGGGGAACATGGGTGGGATGCTACTCTTGCATTTGTGCCCTGTTTGTGGCTATCCCGTGGGCAGCTGGTTGGCCAATGCATGAGACGTATGCTGGACTAGATGGACCCTTGGTCTGATCCACCAAGGCTCTTCCTCTGTTCTTAATAGTTGTGGAATCTTGAGCAAGGGCTTAGCTTGCAGATAGCAATGGGAATGTGATGGAGAAAAGAAGGTCAGGCTTGGAGATTATTATTATTTTGCTTTTTGTCTGACAGGCTCCTTCTCATTAACAACTACATTGCAGGAAGGTACAATATAGTCCTTTCCATGGGAATAGCTATATTTATCAAAGGCCGATGCAGATGGCTGAAAATTTCATTCAATTCATTGTTTCATAAGAACTCATCAGACTTTACAAATCATCAAACTCATTAAACTTTGCAAATGTCTTCTTAAGCAGAATGGAGAGAACTTAAAATACTTAAAATACAAAGGTGGGAGAATATGAAAAGGAGGACAGGGCTCCTATATCTTTAACAGTTGCATAGAAAAGGAAATTTCAGCAGATGTCATTTGTATGTATGGGGAACCTGGTGAAATTCCCTCTTCATCACAACAATTAAAACTGCAGGAGCTATACCAGAGTGACCAGATTTAAAAGAGGGCAGGGCACCTGCAGCTTTAACTGTTGTGATGAAGAGGAAATTTTACCAGGTTCCCCATATTTACAAATGACACCTGCTGAAATTTCCTTTTCAATACAGCTGTTAAAGATACAGGAGCCCTGTCCTCCTTTACATATGGTCACCCTAGAGAATGTGAAACTGACAGCTTCAGCCATTCCTTATTTGAATATACATTTTTGTGGGGTTTTTTTAAAAATACACATGCACACAGAGGGGGGAGAGAAAGAGGGACAGAGACAGGGATCGGGGGCATGTGTACACCAGCCATTAAATCCAGGCTGGTCTCATGTGGGTCTCTGTGTGGGCTTTCCGCAGGATATCAGGAACTGCAGAAAACCTGTTGGGCAATGTGGCTGCTCCTCCTGCCTCTTCTTTCCTCCCCATGAGTAGTGGGGCTCTGAAAATGGGCACAGGACTATATGGGGAGGCTCCATCCCCATGGGGAGTGGGGAGGGGAGTGGGTTTGGGTGAAGGTCTTTTTATTACTTACTTTTTGGTGGTGCACAATTGTGCTCCATCTCCCCTGTTAAAAAAAACCATGGTTGACGCTATGACCCTCTTCCCTTCCGAGACGTCAGACTGCCGTTTGGATGCTGGGGAGGATCACAGAAGTAGGTGTGTTCGCAATTCTCCTCCTCCCTCCTCCCTTAGGTGTAGGCATGCCGAGAGAGAGAGAGAGAGAGAGAGAGAGAGAGAGGGACTTATGAATGAGCATGTACATAACTGACACCCCAGCTGAAAACAAACTTCTCCTTGCATCCTATCTGTGGAAAGAGACAGGTTTGCTTTACTTCTGAAACTACTGCTGAACACGCACTGACTTCGTAATTGACAAGCTATATTGCTGTTAATTTACTGCTGAATCATCCACAGTTTCCCCAGGGACCTTTGAAAGTGACATTTTTTTGGAGCAGAGTCTGTCTATTTAATTCCTGCTAGGCATAAAGAGTTAGGTAGTGTTTCATTTTCAAAGATAACAGCCTCCGTAATCAATGCAAAGGAAATCGGATGATCTCTATTTCCCCCACAGCTATAATTTAGCCCCCAATGAAATAGGTGTGTGTGTGTGTGTGTGTCAGAATTTTACTGAAGTAATATTCTTACTGGTGCAGTTAAAGTAGTAAACTAAGGCTGTTTTAACCCACCCCAAAGTCAGCTGCCTCGAACACATTCCAACACCCTTCACAAAAAGTACTGATTGAACTTTGAAATTTAATGATATGGTACATAGCACACTGAAAGATCAATCGTGACCTCAAATGCCCGGATAACTGTAATGTATCAAAGCTGAAAGGTCGACACCTTCAGGTCTGCAAGTGCATCCTTCACACATACATAAAAAGCTCCATTTACATCATACGCAGAACAAACCAATTTGCGATTTTTCATCCCCTTTTGAAATGCTTTGCAGAACCCAGAGACAAGAAAGAAAAACATTTAATGGAAAACAGTATTATGATTACATATATAGCAGACAGTAACCAAGTGACATTCCACTAGTGTAAATGATGTTGCACTAGCAGACACTGGATTCTGTGCTACGTGCAAGAGGAGAATCCAACTAAGGCATCATTTGCACAAGTGGTTGTGCAATCCGTGAGTAGAAGATGGAATGAAAGACACTTGACCATCCCCAAAACACAAATGGAATGGATTTAGCAAAATCTTTGGTGAGGGAAATCCAGTTGTGCTGGGGAATTTCTTCTTGGTGATTCTGCCAGTTCCAAACACCCCTCACTTCTTGACATGCCTAAGGAAAAAATAAAAGCCTGATGCTGCATAGTTGCCACCATGGGGGAGGCATAGCTTTTCCCCTTCCATTGAAATCAACAGGAGGAGGGGGGAAAGGGAAAAAAAATGTTGGCACAAGCTTCTGGAATTGTCTTCTGCAGAAGATGTGTAAGCACTGAGGCTGTGTGTGGTCAAATAAATACCCCACTGCCCAAGGGCATAGCTAGACAGGGCGATATCCCGGGGATTGCCCTGGGATCATCCCTGGGCATCCACATGATGCACAGGGCATCCCGGAAGCAGGGAGGAATGATCACTCCCTTTTCCTGGGATATCACCCTACCCTTTAATCCTGCTTTTTCCATGGCCTCAGCATGATCCCGTGTGGGCAGGCATTGCGGTTTGTCCCGGCTCCTCGTGAGTAACCGCGAGGAGCTGGGAGCTGGGCCTTGGGGTGGGGTGGGGTGAGCAGGGAAATCATTTTTTATTTTAAAAAAACTCACCTTTTCCACACGAGTGCTGATGCTCTCCGTCCCCTTTAAAAGTTTAAAACAAAATGGCAGGCGCGACGTCCGGTTCCTCATAGGATGTGGATGCGCCATGTGTAGACAGAGGGGAGATCTCGTGATAACCACATCGTGAGAGCCTCACCCCTCCATCGTGCTGGACCAGGTAGGTCTAGCCATGGCCTTAGTTTAAAGCAAAGGGCATTCAATGGAAGAGGAACATCAATCTTTCCTCCCACGGGAGCTGGTGAACCAAGCTATCATTCTCCCGCACATCAACAACCCACACAAAAACGACTCCAATGAGTTAAATGTGCTGATCAGGCATAATACAAACAGGTGGGGATGTAGGATGTAGAACACAGAGACACCAGAAGCACATGACATTTGCTGAGTTTTTGGCTCTGCTTCAGCATGGAGGGTGAGCTTGCAGGGATCAATGGGAAGAAGAGGAACATTTGCAAAGAGGAAGGGGGCAAAAAGTAAGAGAGACAAAACATAGGAAGATGCCTTTTTATGACACCCAGTTTCTGTTGGTTTGCAAATCTGGATTATAACCAGGACATATTAACCTTTTGATGGTGATTAGTTGTGATGGCTACTTTAGCAGTGGCCAAATCTGTCAGTTTTGCCTTCTCCCGTATTCCAATTCTTGAAATACGTCAAGTTTATTTTTCCTCTCCCAAATAGAAAGAACTTTGTGAATTTTGGTAAATTCTTGTCAAAACAGAACACAACTGAAACTCTCACTCGCCTCCATCAGCCAAATTCAATAGGTACAGCTGTTTTCAGCATTTACAGGACTGCGATGTATGTATTTATTTTTATTTATTAATTAATTACATTTCTATACTGCCCAATAGCCGGACCTCTCTGGGCGGTTCACAAAAATCAAAAACATTCAAAGTATAAAACAACAGTATAAAACCATACTATAAAATACAATATAAAAGCTCAACCAGATAAAAACAGCAGCAATGCAAAATTACAAATTTAAAACACCAAGTTAAAATTTATTTATAGACTGTTAAAATGCTGTGAGAATAAAAAGGTCTTCACCTGGCATCTAAAGGCATATAATGTAGGAGCCAAGCGAACTTCCTTAGGGAGCTCATTCCACAGCCGAGGTGCCACAGCAGAGAAGGCCCTCCTCCTGGTACTTGCCTTATGTACTATATGTACTTGCCTGAAGTTTAGGGGTTAAAAGATAGGAAACCTCTCAGGAAAAAAGAGAAGTGAGAACTCTAATTCAACACTAGGACACGTGCATACATAGGGATTCAAACCTAGATTTTAAAGGGCAAAGTCCCTTGGGCCTCATTGGAGAGACCATTCCAGGATTGGGAGGTCACCAATGAGAAGGCCCTGTCACTTGTTGCCACCTTCCGAGCCTCCATTGGAGGAGGCACCTGGAGGACAGCCTTAGCTAATGAATGAAATGTATGGGTAGGTTCATGCCAGGAGATGTGCTCCATCTGGTCATAACCTGGAAAGCCTTACATGACTCCATGGGTCCTGTGGTCCTGAGCCATGTCAGGCTTCACAGGTTATAACCAGCACCTTGGTATTCTTCTTTCTGTTGTTGTTTTTAATCTCAATTTCTTTTTTGTCCCCAATATGGAGAACATCACCCTTTTGGGTAAATTCTTATCAAAGCCAAACTGAAATGAAATCCTCATCTGTCTCTGGACTATCGGCAGCCTCCAGGTTTAAGGCATTGAGTTACTGAATGCCAAATGTTGGGGAGCAGCAAGAAGATGGACAATCTCCTTCCTGCAGGCAACTGATCACTCGCTGTACGAAGCAGGATGCTGGACTAGATAGAGCAGCCTTCCCCAACTTGGTTCTCTCCAGATGTTATGGGGTACATCTCCCATCTGACACCTACAGTCCCCATAGGGACTGTACCAATTTTCATGCTGAAAAGCAAGGTCAGGATGAAGGGCACAGCCTATGTGGTACCAAACCAGGTGCCAGTAGTATCTACATGGATAGGTGCCACTTCTTTGAAGTAGCTCCTCTCTGGGCCGCACCATCAATGAGACTGCCTTATATGCCCCAAACCATTGCTCTGTGTAGCTCAGTATTATCTACAACATACTCCGCCAACCTAGTGTCCTCCAGATGCTTTTTAGACTACAACTCCCAGCATTCTTGACCATTTGGCCATGCTGGCTGAGGCTGATGGAATTGAATATAAACCTTTCGTCAGATCCACAAGATATGTTGTTATACCTAAGCAGTAGCATTGACCAGAGCCTACATGCCTGTGGTTCTCCAGAGATCAGAACACAGAACATGGAATGCTGCCTTACACTGAGTCCATCTAGTTCTTGGTCCATGTAGCCTAGTATTGTCAACACTGACTGGTAGCAGCTCTTCAGGTTTTCAGGCAGTATTCTTGCCTCACCCTACCTGCAGATGCTGGGAAATGACCCCAGGACCTTTGCATACAACACAAGTGCTCTATTATTGAGCTAGAGACCCACTTCAAGACCTACTATGATCCAATGATTGAATCAATCACAGCTCTCATCATGCCTGACCCTTGGCTATGCTAGCTGTTGCTGATAGGGGGATTGGATTCCAACCACATCTGGAGGGGCACAGGTTCCCTACATGTGCATTAGGAGCAATGCAGAGAGAAGCTTAGTACCCCAGTCATATCAAAGAGCCACAAAGTCTCCTTATGGGACATGTACAAGAAGACGAGATGTGCAAAATAAATCAAATCAACTGCACAGGGAACCCCACACACATTTTTTAAAAAAAGAAAAGAAAAAAGTCTGATGCTGGTCAGGATTTAGAAAATAAAATGGTTTGAGGTTGCCTAATAACCACTCACATTTCCAGAAGGATTACGGGCTTCAGTAGAAGGGAGGAATTCTGATCAAATGTCCTTGCACAATGCCCAGGGAGCTCATAAAGCCCTGGCATCAAGCCTGGTAGAGCTACGTGATGTTGGCCCTGCCAGGATGGGTGAAAATTAAATCCTGTAGCTGATCAGTGGTGCCAGATGCTACCAGGATGGGCTGTCCAGGGTTTGGGAAAGGTAGGAAAACTTCTTCAGACCACGTCTGCCTCTTGGTCCATCTAGTCCAGAACTGTCTGTTCTGACTGACAGTGGAACATTAGGGAAGCCTTCTCCAGCCTAGTGCCTTCCGAATGCATCAAACCACCTTTCCCAGCAATCCCCCGTCACACTTCCTCGTCCAACATATCTGAAGGTCACCAGGTTGGGGAAAGCTAAGAAGGTACAGATTTTTGTAAAATCCATTCTGCCTGCATTTTGCAGATTCCAAGTTGACTTTCATTCCATCATCCACTCATGAACAGACATGGTGTTTGTTTGTCAATTTCCCAAACTTGCAAAACTTTGCACTCACAAAAAATATGCAAATCCCCCTGAAATGCATGTTCTCATGCTTAATCTATGGGGGAAATTTCTATGCTCCCCACCTCTCAGGCTGCAGGGTCCTGGATTTCATCCCCATGATCTCGTTTAGCTGCACCACTGTCCTCAAATATTTTCCTTGAATGGTTAAAAAAAACCCACCTTGAGGGTCTGTGTAGGTCTGTGTGTAGAGAGAGAAAGAATACTCAGAAAGCTTAAATCATTTCCAAGACTAGCCGGTGGAGGTTTGCACATCACTAATTCTAATCTCTGTTCCAGTAAACACAATCTAATAACCATGACAGTCCCCAAAGATGCTGTTCAGTCACCTTCGGCAGAGGAAGAGTTAGGGGAGCTCTCTGTGCACAATCATCCCTGAATCAATAATGAGAGGAGGGGAAAAATGATTTCACAAAATCAAATCACAGGCCCTCACCAAAGGGAAAAAGCTACTAAGAGTCTGTCTGTCTTTACGGAAGATGGAGAAGATAACTAACCAGCCAAGAAATCTAGTCCCAGAGATGTCAACTGAGAAAGGATAATAATCATAGAACAGATCCCTGGCAGACAACCATAAATGTAGTGTGAAAGGATTATGGCCAAGCTGGTAAGGTTGAATAAGTGCAGAGGGGGTGCAAAGCCATGCTGGGGCTGCCATCCTCTTCCAGTCTATTTATTTTTATTTACATCCTGCCCTATCACGTATTATGTAGGACGTACATGGCGAGATGCATGAGAATTTTGTTTGTGCTTGCAAAACATGTCGGCATGCCCAAACATGAGCACAAGTGGGAGAATGCATCCACCCAAGATGTTCGCAAATCCTTCAAAAATGTGCCCACGTTCAATTTCCGATTTTGTGCAAAGTTTAAAAATCTGCACGTTTAAATCGCCTGCACTTTAGTCTCTCTAGTGGAAATTTGTGCAACTTCGGGAATTTGCACAACTTTGGGAATTCTTTTTTGCACAACTTCCACAACTGGCAGCTGAATGACTTGAACCTGCAAAATAGTGTGTGTGTGTGTGTGTGTGTGTGTGTGTGTGTGTGTGTGTGTGTGTGTTCATGTGTAGCTTTGTGATATATGACTCGATGGCATGTCAATATTTAGGTGACTTTGGTGATCATTCACCATCTGAATGATTTCCAGAGGAGTCTCTATGTTCATCTGCGGCAGCAAAAACAACTTCATTGCTCAGCTAAGCAAATGCATTAAGAGTTAGTCCGGCTGGTCGTTGTTAGGGGTGTCCTGGGAGTCTGCACAGCAGGTGGTGTGCAGTCCGACGGCCTCCCCTGCACTCAACCACCCAAACCCCACTTCCGAAGCTGCTGCCACCTACTGGACCCAGTTGCCGGGTGCACATGAGGTCTGCAAGCACCCGGTGGCCGCTCTTCCGCTTAGCGAGATGCCGTTTTTCCAGAAGTCTAATATTACATAAATGGCGGCCATAAAGGGGAAGTCTGTATGCGTCTCTGAAGTGTGAGTGTATGTGTGTATTGGGCCTTAGTTAGAGCAGGCTGTATCCTGGGGTGATACCCGGGATTGTCCCTGTACATCCAGATGATGCACAGAGGATCCTGGGATCAGGGAGGGATGTTCCCTCCCTTGCCCTGGGATATAGCCCTCCCCTTTGGCCCTGCTTTTTCCATAGTCTCGGGCTGAGCCCGAGACCACAGAGCGTGTGGCCCATTTCTGCAGCTTGACCCCGCTCCGCGCGAATACTCGCATGGAGCCAGGAGTACTGCGCCCACCGGAGTTTGGGGGGCAGCGGGGAAATCATTTTTTTAAAAAAAACTTACTTTGAGTCACTTGTGCACTGCCAGCCCTTAAAAAAAAATGGCAGGCGCGATGCCTCTCTTCTTGAGGTCGTCGTGCCTTACATGTAAATGGGGGCGAGATCTCGCGTTATTCACACCGCAAGGTCTCCCCTCCTCTCTCCCGGATTTTACAGTAGGTCTAGCTAAGGCCTTGGTGCATGTCTGTGTCTCTCTCTGGGGAGTGTCTCTGTATGCATCTCCGAGGTGTGCGTCTCTCTGGAGTGCGTATCTTTGAATGTGTGTGTGCGTGTCTGCTGTGTTTGGATCTGTATGTGTCCCGGTGGTGGGTGTTGAATATTCATAAAGGCAAGGGTGATGAACTTCAGGCCCGTGGAAGAAATTTGTGCAGCTCCCCCACATTTTTATAAGGTTGAAATGGCCCTCCTAAAGCTAGGTTGTTGGCAGTTGTTTTTGTATTTTGGGCCACAGCCTTTTTGCATTTGGTTCCATCTCCCTGACCTCCAGCCCTGCCTATCACTGAAATGCAGCCTCTGATGCCTCTAAAGTTGAATTCAGGATTCGGGCTAAAAGAGGTTCCCAACTCCTGCATAAATGTATGGATGGTAATGGACAGCTCCCTTTGGCTCAGCTCCCAATCAGCTCAGTATTGATGAGCTTTCACTGAGGATGCACAGAGAAAAGCTCAACTCTTTCTCCCCTGGCTTCTACCTTTGCCACATGAGTGTGGCTGAGAGCCATATGGATGCCGGAGATGCAGCCGTTTAAAAATGTGCTTCTGAGTTTGTGACCATTCGTTCTTGTTCAAGCATAACGCAGCTTCAGTTCTGATTTCTTTGGGAGAAGGAAATTAAATGAATTACACGAGCCCCCTCAAAAGGAAGGCTGCAGAATTTGGCATTTCTATGTGCTTTGATGAGAGAGGCAGTGCGGTGTAGTGGTGAGAGTGTTGGACTGGGAGTCGGGAGATCCGGGTTCGAGTCCCCACTCAGCCATGGAAACCCACTAGGTGACTTTGGGCCAGTCACAGACTCTCAGTCCAACCTACCTCACAGGGTTGTTGTGAAGACAAAATGGAGAGGGGGGTAATGTACGCTGCCTTGGGTTCCTTGGAGGAAAAAAAGCAGGATATAAATGCAATAAATAAATATTATATCAGCTTGTGGAAGTGAACCAACAAATGGTTGAAGGTTTTGGACTTCAACTCCCATCAGGTCCAGCCTTCATGGACAATAGTCAGGAATGCTGGGCATTATTATCCAAAACAGCTGGCGGGTATTGGAGTCCGTGGTCATGTTTTATCATTAAAATACCAAATATCCCCAGGACCGCCTCTCCTTGTATGAACCTACCTGATTCCTGAGGTCAGCTTCAGTGTTCCCCTTCAGAGAGACTCCAAGTGTGTCTGGATATGGTACACGGATGGATGACAAAGATCAAACTTTATACTCTTCCTGATATTCAGCAGTTTTTTTAAAATCTGCCTGCTGAAGTGTTCTGTATATCACGAAAGCTTGCTCATTTTCTGTGCCACCAAAAGTTGGTCCAATCAGCCATGAAGCACTTTTGCGTTGCTCATCCTCAGCAATGAATACAGGAAGGAGTATGTTTTTGTTTCGGTTTTAAACTAGGCCTAAATTGTATGTCAGGTTCCAAAATATGGGTTAAGGCAGGGTCTCCAGGTGCATTAGACTGGTGTGCGGGAGACTGTACGCAGCAGTAAAGTCCTCTTCCTCTCTTTGAATCGAAACAGTTCATGCATAACCATGCGTCGGCTTTGCTCATTCTCCTCCATTTATTCTGGCGTGCATCTGTGCTCAAAGATTTTTCAACCAGGCCAAAGCTTCTTCCCTGCAGCCTGTTTGAAATGTTGATACTGGAACTCTTCCTATAACGTGAAGGAGATTTCAGCACCATTAATAGCTCCCTCTCTCCCTCTCCCTCCCCGTCTCTCCCTCCCCCATCCCTCTGCAAGCACACAGCAAGGATCAAAAGGCAGCTCTGAGCCTTTAAGAGCAGGCTATCAGTCCTTCCCACCTCATTCAATCTCGCTCCTTTGTATGGGCAAATGCAATTTCCCCACCTTCTCTCTCTCTCTCTCTCTCTCTCTCTCTCTCTCTCTCTCTCACACACACACACACACACACACACACACACACACAAGTCAGTATGACATACTAACCTACTCAGAATATTACTCAGAGATGTGTTACTCTTCTATTATTAGGGATAATGATAATAATATGGGGTGTGTGTGGGTGTGGGTGTGTGTGTGTGTGTACTGCTTTAAGTGTATAAAATGGGTAGGACCACCTGCTGATCTCTGGAAACCTGGAGCACCTGGCTAAAGTTGGAGACCTCTAAATTTTCTAAAGGACTCTCAGGGTAAAAGGGAACTAAGTGCTGAACTCCACATTGTGTGGATGCAATTAATCTGCTCTCTCTTTTTTAGTGTAAATAGACATCACAATGAGGACAAACCAGCCTTGGACAACGGGGGAAAGGTATTGTTGGCCTCCCGTTATCGCAGTCTGGATGAAATTCCTCTTCAATTGCTATTAGCCCCAGGAGGGAATCTCCTAAGCCAAATAATATGGGTGTGTGTGTGTGAAGCCATCAGGCCCATGGTCGGGCAAGGGTTAATCCCCCTCCCCATCGTGGTCCTAATCCTTCTTACCCCCATGTCATATGTACATACACATATAGGATGGCGTGCAAACCGCCTCTCAAAATTACCCACCCTATTTGCGAGCAGAAAAAAAAGTGTACGTGCAAAAACACACAAACCCCCTGAAATGTGTGTACAAGTTACCCAATATGCTTCAGCCTATGGGGAAAAATTGCATTTTCAACTGCTGTTGTTGTTGTTACTATTATTATTATTATTATTATTATTATTATTATTATTATTATTTTAATATTTTTTCTACAACTAAATTTGCGTAAAATTGTGGAAAGTTAAAACAATAGTAAAATAATAATAATAATCCGCAAGTCTGTGCAAATTGTGCAACTCCGGAAAAGCTGTTCTGCTGTGGAATCCCCAGGTGACATTAATAGGAGTCTAAACTCATTTGATTCCATTGCGGAATTCTCTGACATTCCTAGCGGATCCCCTCCCTTTTCTTTCTGAGGGGCTCCATCGTGACTCCAGTGCTGTCAGGCCAGAACTGAGTTTGCCAATAATAATAATAATAATAATAATAATAATAATAATAATAATAATAGTTACCCGCCTCTCCCTCCAGATTAAGAAAGGGTGCTGCCCTAGCTGCCCTTCCCTGGAACGCGTCCCTATTGTCCTCTATTTGATCTCTTTCTCCCTGGGAGGACGAAATGTCCGTGTCTTCTTGGTGTTGCCGTTCTTCAGGAATCCGCTCCTTCCTGAGTGGGGAGCAAATGCATCATCTCTGGTGTCAACGCGCACTGTGCACAGCCGTGCCATTTTTCACACTGCAGCTGCCGAGGTATATTTTGAGCTGTTGATCATCTATTGTAGGGCAATTATTATCGGGGTAATTGCTTACCCAAAAATATAGCAGAGTGCGAAATAGCAGCAGCGTAGAGTCTGGAAATGGTTTCAGCTTGAATTTAGGAACAAAAAGAAGCACTCACGGTCTTTGGTCAGTAAGAAGCTTTACTGACACTAAATAAATTACTTACAGAATAAATGGTCATATATACAGTCCTTTCACAGTACAGCAACAACGTAGCAGTATAACATCAGCAGTAAGTTCCAGCAGTAAGTTCCAGCAGTAAGTTCCAGCAGTAAGTTCCAGCAGTAAGTTCCAGCAGTAAGAAGCCATACAACATGGACTTCTTAAATACACTTTTCTCCTTGGCCCAATTAACCAATAGTCTCTTCATCTTGTACATCTCGTACCGCACGTAGGCCAGGGAAGAATCTGCTTCATACTGGACTTCTCCTGGCAGAGACAATCTGGCCAAGGACATCTTTTTAACTCTTTAGAGTCCTTTTCCTTCTGTGGGTAAAAACCTAACCACAACACCCTTTCATTTTTAACTACAGAAAAAATACAATTTACATTTCATTACATTTTACCTGTAAGAAATCAACTTTACATGTTTACAACAATCCCAACATTGTGTACATTTCTCTGTGTGTTACATTTCCCAGAGACTTATTTATATGTAAGTTTTTCTTTTCTTCTTCTTCCAAGCACTGTTAAAAAACTTTGTGCTTTGGGGCGTTGAATTACTTTGCAATCTTCCAACTTGCAAACTTTCAGCAATTTTAAAACTTTCTGCTTCTGGCTTTTTAGGTAATTTCCTTTGGAAACTTTTCTACCTCTACACCAAGGTAACACCTAACTTTCCCCAGAGACTTCAGTTTCAACCCTTCCTGCAGCTTTGGGCTGAGTTTTCTTGAATGTGGTCTTGGGAACTCCCTGCCACCAGTAGACGAACCACTAGCTCCACAATCATGTACTCTTTTGCTTGCCCCTTTGCATACAGACACATGTGTTTGAAAACACCCCCTTTCAGTTTTCGCTGCCTGAAAACACTTTTCTTGCTCTTGTTCAGACAATTTCAACACACCACTGTAACTTTCAGGTTCAGACTTCACACAACACACACTGAATTCATCTGAATACTTTAAAGGTGGAATTCCTTTGTTTTTTTCTTTGTGAACGACGAGGTACACTGGCAATTTCTTCCTCCCTTTCATTTCCCTCCTCCCTTCCACTTTTGGGAGTGGAAACACTCTTCTCAGAGATGTGAGGGCTCTGAGAAGTTAACCCCTGAGTTACTGTTTTCTCCTGGTTGTTCACAGTTTCTAACAGAATTTGGGAACCTTGAATCCTGTCCCAACCTGCCTCCTGAAAAGTAGCAGACCTAGAAACAACCACCTTCCCATGACTTAGGGAAAATCGCCAAGATTTGGATTGCATGCCAGAATAACCCACAAAACGTAATTTCACAGACTTGGTTTCACCTTTAGACCTTTTGGACTTTGGGATATGCACGTATGCCCAAGACCCCCATGTTCTCAAGTGAGACAAATCTGGCTTTGAACCAAAAAGTAAACAGTAAGGCGAACTGCCTGTAACCCTGCTCCAGGTTCTATTACACAGATAGTTTGCGGTTAAAAATGCTTCTCCCCACAAATCTTGCTCAGCGTTTGCATCAGCCATGAGAGAATCTTTCTTCATTTGAAGTACTCCAATTCTTCTCTCAATTGACCCATTTTGAAAAGGAGTTTGGGGATCTATTAACCTGTGTGTGATTCCTGTTTTCCTAAACCACTCACAGAACCTTCCAGAAACAAACTCACCCCCATGGTCCGACTGCACAGAAATAATGGGCTTGTTAAAGAACTTTTCCGCCCAAGTTTTCCAATCCCTAAAAGTTTCAAAAGCTTCTGATTTTCGCTTCAGTAAATAACACCAACTAAAGCGTGTGTAATCATCCAGAATTACAAGCACGTAACTGGATCCCCCTTGTGTAGGCGTGAATGGCCCTACCAAGTCAATAAACACCAGTTCAAAAGGCTTTTGTGACACCCTGTCACTTTTCCTGCAGATGTTCTGCACCCGGGATTTGGTCTGATGACAGATTGAACAATCCAAGAAATTTTTACAGTTTCGCAAGCTTAACCCTGTACACACTTGAGGCATGTGACTTAACACTTTAAAACTTGCATGACCTAAACGCCTGTGCAACTCATGAACACAATTTTTATGGTCTGGCACGTTACCAGTTTGTGCCACCCTTTCTTTACCTGCACCCATGTAAAACAGTCCATTTTTAACATGTCCCAGTGCCACATTTTGTCCATCCTTAATCACTTGGCACTCATCCTTCTGAAACGTAACAACGTATCCTTCAGACGTTAGAGCACTAACAGAAAGGAGACAAAAATCTAAATCTGGAACATACAGAACCTGTTCACACTCCTTTTGCAGACATGGAACGTAGCAACAGCCAATTCCTTCCACCCTCGACGTTCGTCCATCTGCAAGCGTGATTGACTTCACCTTGCTTGGTTCCAACTTCCGAAACGCCTCTGGATTATTAGAAATTGTTCTGGACGACGCAGAATCAATCAGCCAAACCTCTTGGGCCTCGTTACACCTCACTGTGGCTGAAACAAATGCATTCGAGCATTCCTTCTCCTCTCCAGCCTGTGTAACTCCCTTCTTCCTCTTTTTACAGAAGCGTTTGATATGACCCGGCTGTTTGCAAAAATAACACTTTCTTATTGCAACTGCGGTTCTCTCCACACTGTTGCCTTGGAAACACTTATCTCTCTGCATTCTTTCTCCGCTGCCAAGGGCTGACTGCTTAACCCTTTCCTGGCAGTTTTCCTCCTTCCTGGAAAGACGCCGTTTCTCTTCTTGGAGCAAACGACCCGTCAAATAATGAAGAGTGAGTTCATCAGTCTTCATACTTTCCAGACTGGTTGTCAGAACGTCCCAGCTTTGAGGCAACGACCCCAAAATCAGGTAGCACTTATGCTCTTCCGTAAAAACGATTCCGACCTCCTGCAACTGGACAAATAGAGATCTCACCTGTTGGAGATGATTTGCCAAACTTCCAGCCTCCTCCAACTTTAACCGATACAGCTCTCTGGTGAGGCTCAGCCGTGTGCTTGCCGACGCACGCACATAAATCTGTCTCAGCGCATTCCAGCTGTCTCTTGCCGTCTCATCTCTGTTGATATGGACAATTTGCGAGTCCTCCATACTCAAGACAATGTTTGCTTTGGCCCTTTCATTCTGCTCTTCCCACACTTGTGCTTCTTGAGCAGTCTGACCAACCGGCCTCGGGACACTCACGACGTTCCAACATCTGTCCCGCTTCAAAAACATTTCCATCTTGAATGACCACGTTAAGTAATTTCTCTCATTCAGCCGTTCCACCGGAATACTGGATGCCATCTGAACCTGGGCCATCCTCACCGGCTGGGCTGGAGCGCGACTCACACTGGATACAGACCCGTCTGAGCTCGATGAACTGCCTGAGCTCGACTCCGTCTTTCCCTCCAGCGTTCCTTTGCTCTCAAGCTTTCCAGCAACCAAAAATTATGCCTTCCAGACTTTCTCTGGGCCCATAACCTATCGGGGTAATTGCTTACCCAAAAATATAGCAGAGTGCGAAATAGCAGCAGCGTAGAGTCTGGAAATGGTTTCAGCTTGAATTTAGGAACAAAAAGAAGCACTCACGGTCTTTGGTCAGTAAGAAGCTTTACTGACACTAAATAAATTACTTACAGAATAAATGGTCATATATACAGTCCTTTCACAGTACAGCAACAACGTAGCAGTATAACATCAGCAGTAAGTTCCAGCAGTAAGTTCCAGCAGTAAGTTCCAGCAGTAAGTTCCAGCAGTAAGTTCCAGCAGTAAGAAGCCATACAACATGGACTTCTTAAATACACTTTTCTCCTTGGCCCAATTAACCAATAGTCTCTTCATCTTGTACATCTCGTACCGCACGTAGGCCAGGGAAGAATCTGCTTCATACTGGACTTCTCCTGGCAGAGACAATCTGGCCAAGGACATCTTTTTAACTCTTTAGAGTCCTTTTCCTTCTGTGGGTAAAAACCTAACCACAACAATTATCTCTTCTCCCCCACTTTTTTTTCCCTAAGTCTATATTTAGCCAAGAGAACAAAGACCCTCCTGGTTTTTGAATCAGGGGAAGACAGGCAATTGTAGTGTAAATTAATGTGCGAAGTTGGACTTTCAACAACGTGTGATAGTTGTGGGGGTTGGGGCATTGATCCCCAGTCTCCATTCGTCACTGATTAAAAGGGAGACACCCTTTCATGATCTGAATAATAATGGCATCTTCTTGCCTTCATTCTGCCGTTTCGATCCAACAGGCTATGGATTTCTTTTTGCCAAGGCACCTTCATGCCAACAGCGGATCCCTGATGGTCAGCTCCTGCTTTACCAAGATCTCTGATCACCTGTACCATCCACAGCTGTGCTCATGTTCAACAGCCATGTCTCCCGACGCACGTAACCCTGTGCGGCGAAAGCATGAATATTTATTAACCAAACAAGATGTGTAAGGACATAAGTAGGCATCCATTATTCAACATGACAAGGGTAGCTAAATGTGTTTGTGCTCGGAGACCTGGCTGGTGAGCTGCCAACCCTGGCGGTCCGTTGGTTTCTCAATAGCTTTTGCAATCAAAGTGTTGCTGTGCCCAGTAGTTAGAATAGTAAAATTGGACCATTTGGATTCAATTTGCATTCAAGAGGCCCAAAGTATTTCCTGACAACAGGACTGCCCCTGAGTGAGAATGTTCGCCTTTTTCACACTCATGGACGGTCGTTCAGTGAAGGCTGGTGGCTCCATGTTCGGTGGGGCTGTGAATCCACTCTGTATTCCTGTCAAAACCAACCAGAACTCTAAAGGAGCTACCCAAGGTGCTGGATACATTTGGGTGATAGTGTTCAGCACTTTGGACAGCTCCTTTAGAGTTCTGGTTGGTTCTGAACAAAACCCCAGAATGAATTCACAGCCCTGCTAAAATCAGAGCCATCAGCCTCCACTGCTTTCTGTGCTGCAATTGTTTCATTATTGCTTAGGTGAGGGGTTCTTTACCTTTTAGTAGTAGTAGTAGTAGTAGCAGCAGCAGTAATAATTTACGATATTTATATACTGCTTCATATCTAAAATAGATTCCAGAGTGGTGCACATAGGCATAAACAGAAGAAGGAGGAGGAAGAGGAGGAGGAGGAGGAGGAGGAATACTTTAAAAGCAAATTGAAATTGCTCAATTTAAAACAATGGACCAGTCAAAACAGTGGGTCGTCAGTTGAGGAAGTCTTCTCCAAATAGCGCTGTTTTCAGGAGGCACTGGAAGCAGCCTAGTATTGGAGCCTGCCTGAACTCCAAGGGCAGGGAGTTCCAAAGAGTGGTTCTAGTCAATCAGGGATCCCAGTCATGAACATGATGATACACCATGATGCTACATAACCACTCAGATTTAGCTGTATGCTGATGTAATTGAGGACTAACACAACTGGTTTTAAAAGCTGTTCACATGCCATCCCCCATTGCATTCACTGAATGCTTTATGGGGAGTAGGATCATGCCTACAAACCATGCGCCCAACATTGATGTGCCCATTGGCCACCATCACCCTGATGACCATATGTCCAGTGTTACTGAAAAGGGATCCTTAATGCATACATCTACATGTATGTCTACATGTGGGCCCTTCATTCTGAAGGCAGCCTCATAACCACTTGGGAAGAAGGGGTAACCAAGTAAGTAGGGCTGTGCACGGACCCCCCCCCCCAAACTGCTTCATGGACCGACCCGCAACTTTCGGATTGGGCTGATCTGCTTTGTGTTGATCCAACCCTCTCCCGCTCCGCTTCGTGGAGCGAGACCCAAAGGGGCAAATCGGCATTTTTCCTCCCTTTCCTACTTACTTGCCTCTGCAGCGGATGGCAGAGGCAGGTAAGTGGGGATGGGGCCCCAAAATGGGGGCCTAATAAGCCCCCTCCGCCCTGCCCTCTTACCTGGCTCTGCCACCTGGCTCTGCCACGGACTGCGTCGGCGGAGCGAGGGAAGCCCATCTCCCCACCACTTACCTGCCTCCGTCGTGGTCCGGCACCAGCTTCAACTGAGGGCCAGGCCTCAAACCAGAAGAGCAGGCCACAGCCTGCTCTTCTGGTTTGAGCCCTGGCCCTCAGTTGAAGTCGGCACCGGACCGCACCGGAGGCAGGTAAGCCCCCCTCCCCCCACCACTTACCTGCCTCCATCATAGTCCAGTGCCAGCTTCAACTGAGGGCCAGGGCTCAAACCAGAAGAGCAGGCTTGAGGCCTGACCCTCAGTTGAAGCCGGCGTTGGACCACAACGGAACCAGGTAAGTCCCCCTCCCTCCCTTTCAGAGCTCCAGATGGAAGCGAACCGCTTCACCTCGATCCGCAGCTCCCCCGACCCAATCCAGATCTGCCATTGGCAAAGGCGGATCAGGTCGGTCGGTCCGCTCCAGATTCAGTATCTGAAACGGAGTGGAGCACAGCCCTACAAGGAAGTACATCAAAATTTACCTCCTAAATTACCTACCAGCTTCTTGGAAATTAACACATGGTCAGCGCAAATGGATCTTCAGAGCCAAAAGACTAATACTATCACATTGGAAGGATAAATGCGCGCCTCCAATAATGCAATGGACTGAGGACTTAATAACACTATCAATATTTGAACGGGTGTTATGTAGGCACAACTTGCAAGTGGATAAATATATGGCTATTTGGTCTGCTTTTCTTGAAACCTATGTATAAGTCTCTCTCTTTTTTCTTTTCTTTTTTATGAATGGTATACTTGATGAAAAATAATGATATCCCTATGTATGTAATATGGGGGGAGGCGTTTTCCCCCCCTTTCTTTTTTTCTCATGACTCTTTTTTGTTCTGTTTTGTTCTTATTCACAATAAAAAAGGGGGAAAAGATTTTCATCCCTTTTGCAGCAATCCTCCCCCCCCCATCACTCAAACAGAACCCCTTTCAAGAGGGGGTGTGTGTGTGTGTGTGCGTACGTGCCAAGAGATTTAGCATCCCCCTCCAAACTCACACTTTTTAAAGCCCCGGCACCTCTCTTTCTTCTTTAAAGAAGGTGACTTGAAAAGAAAAAGAGACTGTCTAAAGCGCTCCAGAAAATCCAGTGCTCAGTTTTTGTGCCTAATTTGCTGAACAGGATTGTATTTCGGCTTCAGTAAAAGCCAAATGGAGCCAAGAAATGCAATATTTTGGGTTTCGAAGCTATGATGTGAACAGCAGTGTGGGCGGCCTGCATTAGGTGTGGGTTGTGGGCTGGACAGTTGAGGCTGCAAAGCTCATTAAATTGGAAAGTAAAATACGATGAGCAGTTAATGCATTCTGGCTGGTCAGTGAGAACTTGAGGATGGGAGAAAAAGAAGATCAACATTTTATCAGCTGCTGACGCGTTGCAGGGAGGACGTTTTAAGGGGTGGGCTGTAAATGTCCGTCCTTGGCAGTTTTTGCCATTCTGATCTTGGAAAGGAGAGTGATAGCTTGATATGGACAGGGGGAGACATCCTAAATGAGGCTTTGGCTTTCAGCAAATTTGGGTGGTAGCTTTACATGAGAACATCAGAAGAGCCCTGCTGGATTCAGACCGAGGGCCCATCTAGTCCAGCAAGCTGTTCACACAGAGGCTGTCCAGCTGTCGACCAAGAACCCACAAGTAGGACATGAATGTAACAGCACCATCCTGGTTATGTTCCTCAGTATATGCCTACTGCCTCTGGTAGCGCATAGCCATCAATACCAGTAGCTATTGAGAGCCTTATTCTCTATGAATTTGTCTAACCCTCTCTTAAAGACTACATCACTACATCTTGCAGAAGTAAATTCCATACTCTGGCCTTAGCTAGACCTACCTGAAAATCCAGGATGGAGGAGTGAAGATCTCATGTTGGGATTAACACAAGATCCCTCCTCCATTTACACGTAAGGCGCGACGAACTCAGGAAGAGAGGTGTCGTGCCCACCATTTTTTTTTTCTTAAAAGACCGACAGGGAGCACACAAACACACATGCACTGAAGGTAAGGGGTTTTTTTAAGTTTAATTTGGTTTCCCGGCTCCCCCCATCCTAACCCCGATGGGAGCAGCGCTCCTGGCTCCACGCAAGTAATTGCGGAAATGGGCCACACATTTCGTGGTCTCGGGCTCAGCCTGGACCGTGGAAAATGTGGGCCCAAAGGGGAGGGCTATATCCCGGGGCAAGGAAGGAATGATCCCTCCCTCATCCCAGGATCCCCTGTGCTTCATCCCCTGTGCTTCACAGGGATGATCCTGGGGTTCGCCCTGGGATATAGCCTGGTCTAGCTAAGGCCTCTGAGTGCTGAGTACTGAGTGAAGAAGACCTCCTTTCTAGGTGCCCTGAACCTCCCACCATCCAGCTCCATGGGATGACCCCTTTGGGTATTAAAAGAGAGGGAGGGAAAAGTTCTCCCTATCCATTTGTTCCTCACCATGCCTACACTTCTAATGTCTCAGCAGTGTTCCAGCTGCAATGCTCTGAACCCATTGATAAGCTCCATTTTCCTGCGTCAGCCTCTAAAGTGAATGCCTTATTGGGTCATGTGTGGATGTATAATTTAATGAATCCAGTGGGTCAATGTGAGGTTGAGAGTGCTTAATGATGATGGTGGTGATGATGTAGAGTACAATTGTTTTTCTCTTGGCTATGCAGAGTTGGAGGGCAGGAGTGTGATGCTCTTTAGGAGCACTCCCAGGCAGTCACCTCCAAATGGCCCGAGACAGCCTGCAAGCAAAATTCCCATTGCCTTCCCTTGAAGTGAGATGGAGTGTCTGCTTCCAGCAGCCAATATTCCAGAGGGAGCATCATTTTCCTGACACCAGCCGCCCTCTGTGTGTTGTTCTAAAGACGAGCAGAGGTGTGGTGTCTTCTTGAGTTTTCAAAGTATATAGAACACCGAAAGCCAGCCCTGAATATAAGAATGGGACCATTGTAAGAACATAAGAAGTACCCTGATGCTGGATCAGACCAAGGGTCCATCTAGTCCAGCACTCTGTTTGCACAGTGACCAACCAGCCATTGGCCAGGGATGAACAAGCAAGACATGGTGCAACAGCACCCTCCCACCCATGTTCCCCAACAATTGGTGCACACAGGCTTATTGCCTCGAGTACTGGAGATAGCACACAACCATCAGGGCTAGTAGCCATGGATAGCCTTTGCCTCCAGGAATTTATCCAACCCCCCTTTCAAAGTCATTCAGATTGGTGGCCCTCACTACATCTTGTGATAGTGAGTTCCATAATTTAACTATGCATTCTGTGAAGAAGTACTCCATCTCATCCAGCATCCTGTTCCTTCAGTAGTCAAACAGATGCCTCCGGGAAACCCACGACAAGCCAGGCAGGAAGGTGATAGCCAGGGAAGTACAGATTTTGTTAAACTCATTCCGTCTGTGTTTCACAGATTGTCATACATTTTTCATCCCATCATCTGCTCATTGACGGAATCTGAGGGGTGAACTTCAAGGTTAAAATCCATACAAAAATAAATATTTTAGAAGAAAGTGTACACAGAGTATTTATTCCTTAAAATGCACTATCCGTTTTTTTAATTTATTTTTATAACATACAGAAATAATAAACAGAAATAAAAGTACAATCATATTTATCCCTCCCCTCATAGTATATCAATGATACCATTATATCTAATACAAAAATATCTGTTACAATATATTAGCGCGTACGTATCTTTCTTCATCACTTAAACATTTTCTTATTTTCTTTGTTAAACCATCACAAAAGAGCTACCTTTCATTATGTCAATTCAGGGATTTGAATTCTTTTGGGATGTTATTCTCCCATTCTGACGAGGTTGTGTATACCATGAAACAATACCAATCCTTATTAAATGGATGCACTATAGCGGGGGGGAAATCTTGCAAAAATGTATATGTTGTACAAGATTGTAGACCAAAATGCATGTATTGGGAGAAACACACACAAAAATGCACATGGATTTTGAAGTGAACTTTTCAAAACAATGCTCAAAGTTTGAGACAAACTGAATTTATGTTCGGGGGTAATGTCTCAAAATTTGGGATGACCTGAATTTAAGATTGGAAAAAATGAGAAACGAAGAGAAAATGAAGTTGGCAACCAGGATGATCAGGGGTCTGGAAACAAAGCCCTATGAAGAGAGACTGAAAGAATTGGGCATGTTTAGCCTGGAGAAGAGAAGATTGAGGGGAGACATGAGAGCACTCTTCAAATACTTAAAAGGTTGTCACACAGAGGAGGGCCAGGATCCCTTCTCGATCCTCCCAGAGTGCAGGATACGGAATAATGGGCTCAAGTTAAAGGAAGCCAGATTCCAGCTGGACATCAGGAAAAACTTCCTGACTGTTAGAGCAGTATGACGAATCAGTTACCTAGGGAGGTTGTGGGCTCTCCCACACTAGAGGCCTTCAAGAGGGAGCTGGACAACCATCTGTCAGGGATGCTTTAGGGTGGATTCCTGCATTGAGCAGGAGGTTGGACTCGATGGCCTTGTAGGCCCCTTCCAACTCTGCTATTCTATGATTCTATGATTCTATGACTCCTCCATGCCTAGCTCCTGGGAGTTTATATTGGGAGCTGACCATGGTCCTGACTGCCATGATCTGGCCGTAGCTCTTTATGGGAACCTGGATTGCAGGGTCACCTCTGCTAGACCTTACCTAGCTCCCTGTGGACTCATAGCTTTTCCAGAACAGGATGAAACTCATCTATCTGATCTGTCTCTGGGAGACTGTTCTTGCTCCTTCTAATCACTTTGCTTATTAAAGAACAGGAAATTAAAACCCTGCCAGCCTTTTACACATTGTGATTTGTCTTGTGGCTCTCTACAGGCAGGTCAAACCAGGCTCTCCTGTGTGGAATACAGTATAAGTCAGGATTTATTTATTTATTTATTTTAAAAAAAACTTGCCTCTTCCAGAGATGGAACAACCGAAATAGGCTGTGCTTGCTGCAGGCAAAGTGAGAGGAGAAATGGCAATAGAGAGTCAGACACGGTGTCCCACCTCTCATCTGTACCTGGGTTCTTTGCTAAAATAACAGAATGACTGGGTTCACACACTCTTCACCCACACTCAGAGGTTGAGTGTGGGTTGTTGTGAGTTGTTGAACTGTGGGTTAGTGTGATGCCTGAACCCTGGACATTTTCTGCAGGGTGGCTTGTTAACCATGCAGTGTGGGTTATTTTTCTTGAACAACAAGCCACTTTGAGAATCCATAGCTTATTATTCAGTTGTTATGGGTGGTTGTATAGAAAAATGAAGTGTTTTTACTTTGTTTTATATTGGAATGAGGCAGTTCAGGATTCATTCCAAACCTATTTACTGTTGTGACTATTTGACTGGTATGAATTTGGTTATGTTTATAGGTCTTCTTTGTTAAAACAAAATGATGAATAGATGTAATAAAGAAATTAATTCATAAATTAATTTGGTATGATTTAATGAAAGTTGAACTCAGTTTTTAAAAAAAGAAAAAAGAAAGAAAATAAGAAAGAGCACCATACAAGATATAGGGCTCATCTACACCAAGCAGGATATTCCATTATGAAAGAGGTATGAAAGTGGTATATAAAAGGCAGGAGCCACACTACTGCTTTATAGCAGTATTGAACCGCACTGCAGGATCTACAGTACTGCTTTATAGTGGTAGTGAAGTGCACTGACAACTACACCAAGCAGGCTATAGCACAATGAATGCTGTATGAAAGCAGTATATGGTATGTGTCAATGGGCCCCAACAGTTGTCAGTGCATACTGCTAAAGTAGCAGTGTGGCTCCTGCCTTTTATATACCACTTTCATATCACTTTCATCATGGAATATCCTGCTTGGTGTAGATGAGCCCATAGTCAGATGTTATACTTTTTGTATTTTTATATATTTTAATCTTTGTATTTTATTGTAGATTGTCTTGAATAGAGATAGATAGATAGATAGATAGATAGATAGATAGATAGATAGATAGGATAAGATAGATAGATTTATTGCCACACAATGACTGTTAGTTTAGATGTCTTTAAAGAGGATTAGGTAAATGCATGAAGAATGACCATTTGTCATGACGGATATGTAGATCCTCCAGATTTAGAGGCCATATACCACCAAATGCCAGATTGTGGACAGGAAACCACAGAAGAGCACTATGGCCTTCATGCCCTGGACAGATGGGGAACTGAATGCTGGACAATACAGACCTTTGGTGTGATCCATAAAGGGAAACCATGTATTTTATGTTTCAGCACCATGGACAGTTCTGCCAGTAGTTGTAAGGTTAAATGGCAGATCCAACTTCCTAGTAAGTACTACCAAAATAGAAGTCAAGCACACTTAGGCCTCATTAGAGTCCTTACATCTTGGGAAAGAGGAGACTGAGTGCTTTGAAAGGGTCCATCTGCTCTAGGGGATGTGTGCCACAGTAATAGCCCCTGCTGGAAGCCATCCTGGATAACTGGTAGCTGTTCTCTTATCTCTCACTTCACCACCCATTACTCATCTCTGGTGTGTCTGACTCTGCGAAGCCCATGGAATGGATTGTCATCAGCCTTTTAAGCAGAGGTGTGTTGCGGGCTTAAATACGGTAGGAGAGGGCATGGATTTACATGGAAACATGAATCCCTAGTGTTGGACATCAGAATGTAAGAGTCTTGCCAGTCCCTATAAAGGGTCCATCTATTCTATCATCCTGTTTCCAACCAGGGACAACCAGACCCAACTACAAAGCTTCCAAGGAGGGCATGAAGGCTACACCCCTCATCTACTTGCCCCCTAAGCACCTGATATTCAATTATCCACTTCCTCTGAATATGGAGGAGGATCCATTTCACTGTCATCACAAATATTGATCAATACAGTCTGAACCAACCCTGGAAGGGAAACAAACTCCTGCTATTTAATACTCTCTGTAGTAATTCAACCTTAACCATTTGTGCCAATTGGCTTACACTAAGGGTGGGGAACATCGGTGCTTCTGCATGTTGTTGGATCCCAACTCCCATCAGCCTCAGCCAACATGGTCAATAGTCAGGGGTGGTGGGAGCTGTAGTCCATTGATATCTGTAGGGCAAAGGATTCCCTGCCTTAGACACTCCACTCGAGCAGTTCTCAACAAAGAATACAGAGAACGAGGAATGCTACGAAGACGAGCAGGACGAAAGTGATAAGGATACATGTCTTTCTGTCAGCACCATAGCATGAAGACTGTGTAACCCAGACTCCTGAAAATTGGCATGCATAGTAAGGAGACCCTAGGCATGTACACCTTAAGATTATTTTGCTCTTGAAATGCATTAATTGATTTGAATTTATTTAGATGCATTTATGTGATTGAAGACTGCAGCAACAACTTCAGCCACTAGGGACAGTTTTTCGTAGCCAGTACAAAACTTTGCAGTTCACACAGTCTGAAGCCACGGAGATATACACCTGCCTTCTACCCCTGCTGTGGGGCAGGGGGAATGGAATGGACAGACCCCTCCCTCAAGATCTATAGGGATATACCATGGCAGGGGTCTTGGCTAGGGGTCCCAGAGGACATGGCTTCAGTCATGTGGGGCAGTCACAATACGTCCAACTCTGACAAATGCGTAAGTTTGCTTGAAGGCTTCACTATCTCAAACTAAGGGCTATTCGAACCCATACAAATCCAAGTCCATTCATTAGTGAGAAATAAAAAAAGAGCAAAGTTTACAAAGTTTATCTTTGAAAGTTTACAAGTGAAATAAAGACACTGATGGAGGTATATGAAGATCATTAGTGATACCGCTGGTACAATGGGCAAGGATGTGGCATTTCCTTTCTCCCATAAAAATAGACCTCAGAAGAACCCAATAAAATGTACGGGCAGCTGAGTTTACAAGACACCTTTAAGTTGCAGTCACTGCATTTTCCTAGTGTGCACACACACGCACACACACACACGCCTGCGGTGCTCAGTGGCATGTTATGAAGGCCAGTAAGATAATTGACTTTTCAAAGAGGATTAGTCGCATTCATGGAGGACAAGCAATCACCCTTGGATGCTTACTACCGTGCCAGGGTGTACGGAAGGTTCAGCCTCATGCCAAAGACGTCTCTAAATCTCCAAGAGGCACAACCCGGAAGTGTTTGGTGCAGGGAGGGGAGGGGGCAAATTGTCCTGCAGTTTCTCGTTCACTTTCTCCTTGAGCATTTCGACTGGCTAACGCAAGGAGAACAATGTTGCCTCTCAAGTGATATGCAGCACTTGGCCCTCATTAGATGCAGTGTCAAGCACAGACACTGCGATGAAGAGAGAACTGCAACAAAATGTCGCAGTATGGAGTGCTGGTATTCAAGATTCCAGCCACTTCTCTTCCATCCTCTCCCAACCACAAAGGGTTTTTGGGGGGGAAGCAACAGTTAGTTAACATTCCATGGCCAGTCCAGAGGGCAGGAGCACATAAACAGAGGTGATATGAGGGTGGCCATGTGTTCCACTTGACATAGGACAATCCTCTCTTTGACAGGCTGTCAGGAGGGAGTCCTCTATTTTTTAAGGGAAACAGAAAACAACTCAGGACCAGAAGTTTTAAGAAATCACTCAACCCTCCTAGATGCCTGTTTGGTTGTTGCGCTCATCAGGAGATACCCTAGGATTTTAGAGGTCCATTCCGTGATGGCTCAGAAGAGGACCATTCATATCATAGCGCCACTCTCTAGAACCGTCTTGCAGTACAAATTGAGATAGACACTAACCCTTCTGGGTTTTTAGCTGCTACTGAAAATGTACTTGTCCCAAGAGGGATTCCGAGAAAGGTAATCTTCTCCTCTGTATAAAGCAATAACACACAGGATTGTATTATCGTCTTATACTGTACGGATTTTGTAAAATCTGTTCTGTCTGCATTTGGTGGATTGCCGGGTACCTTTTGTTCCACTACCCACTTGTTGATGGAATTGGATTCCCCCCACCCCTAATTCCCTGAATGTATGCAAATCCGCATTTGCGCAAATTCGCATTTGTAAAAACATGCAAAACCCCCTAAAATGTGCAAATTCTCACCAAATGCACAAATCCCCTCCCAAAAAAGTGTGTGTGTGTGTGTGTGTTCATGCTTTAGCCTATGGGGAAAATGTGCACCTCAAGAACCACTACCACCCAAAAAAAATGAAGGTCATGCCAAATGCCACTTTGGCTTAAGGTTTAAATCATTTGGGGGGGGGAGTGAAGACGAATGATTGTAGTGTTGAGAAACTTGCCATGAGGATGCCAATGTATGCATTGCACACATGGCGCTAATGTCACTGAGGCTGAGAATCCTCTCTGGGTTTCATTCAGAACCAGTCAGAACTCTACAGCAGATGTCCAAGGTTCTGAACCCAATCCTAAAATGGTTTCAGCATGTTGGATAGCTCCTTTAGAGTACCAGCTGGTTCTGACTGAAACCCAGAGCGGATTCACGTCCCCACTCACATCAGAGACGCCAAACTCAACCGGCGCATGTAATGACAAGGCTGGCTCTTGGTGTAGGAGCTTTCAATTCCAGCTTGTCATAGCTGCGCACTCAGACTCTTCGTGTACGTCCCATAATGTGCTCTGACTGGCATGTTGGTTGACTTAAATTCCCTCTGATTGCCTGTTCAATTAATTGCATAACCATACAGTCTGCAAAAGTGCAAGAGCTCATAAATTACATCTCCTGCGCTGGTCTCACTTTCATCTTGTAGCACGCAAACTTTGTGTGTGTGTGTTTGTGTGTGTGTGTGTGTGTGTGTGTGTGTGTGTGTGTGTGTGTGAAGAGGAAGGAAGGAATAAACCGTTGGAAGCTAGTCACCATATGTTGAAAGCTATTAATGCGCTGATGCATTTTATGTTTTGCTTTGTTTTAGTTGCTCCTGATGAAGAGGCATTGCCTCAAAACGCACTGGAGCAGAGATGGGGAGGATTTTGTTGCAGTTCAGTTTTGATAAGAATTCATCCAAATTCACAAAGTTCTCTATTTTTTGCATCAAAAAGAGCTTTTAAAAGAAACTGTGGGTGAAACAGACAGATCTACTCATCTAGGCCCAGGGCTTTGAATACTTTGTTCCCTGTGAATTCAACCTTGTTGGTGCTTCATTGGTGGCACCACCTCTGCTTTGACAGCAGGCTCCTTATCAGCAATACGGCAGGCAGGAATCTCAAGGTCCTCTCCAGGCTGGGAATAGCTGGACCACTTGAATTGGGTTAGAACATAGGAACAGCAGAAGAGCCCTGCTGGATCAGACCAAGGGTCCATCCATTCCAGCACTCCATTCACACAGCGGCCAACCAGCTGCTGAACCAACAAGCAGGACATGAGTGCAACATCACCATCCCACCCATGCTCCCCAGCAATTGGTACCTATAGGCCTACTGCCTCTGCTACTGGAGGCAACGCATAGTTATCAGGGACTAGTAGCCATTGATAGCCTTCTAGTTGGTGCAGATAGGGGAGAATTTTGTTTCAGTTCTATATATAAGAATTTACGACAATTCGTGAAGTTCTTCATATTGAAGAGAGAAAGAACCTGAGATTTAAAATTTGAACGCGAGAGAAAACTATACTGGCAGATTTGCCTATCCCTGACATTGCGCTTTTAGGAATAATGGATGACGTAAGTGAGCATGTTTAGACAGAAAAGAAGTCCTTCAATTCCCAGCACTCTCCAGCCAGCCATGCTGGTTTGGGGATGCTGGGAGTTGTAGGACATTTTTCTGTCTAACCATATCGCCCTAAGACAGTCTTCCCCAAATGAATGCCTTCCAGGTGTGTTTGAAAACAACTCCCAAGATCCCCAATCTTCATACTGGCAGGGGATGATGGGAATTGCAGTCCAACTCACCCAGAGGGCACTGGGTTGGCTAAGTCAGGCAGAAGTCATGCCAGCAATTGTATTCCCTTCATTATGTCAGCCCTGGCCCCGTGCCATTTCTGTTTCATGTCATCCCTGTTGGTGTGCCACTGCTCTTCAGTCTAACTGCATTAAGAAGAGCACTGAACAGGACGCTCGGACAGCATGCGTGCTCACTGGTCTTCCTTTTCAAAGGATGCGAGATGTTCAAAAGGAATTCTTCGCAGTCAAAACGAATTTGCTCGGGGTCTACTTGAAGCAATTGTTAAATGCCTTATTCCTCTCCGAGAAGCAATCAGCTCCGCTTGACTTCTCATATCCGGTCTCCATCTACTGGGCACTTAGAGGGATGCAACTAGGGAGCCACCTGGATGGTGGATATTATTGGCTGCTGTTTCTTCAGCCCTTTATAAGTGTAACATTTAGGGCAGGTTTAGGGGAAGGAGATGGCGGGGGAGGGGGCAGGGGGAGGGGCAGTGATGGGGGGCATTGCTTTGCTTGTGCTCCCAGGCTCTGTTACTACGTACCCTCATGGCTGATGGTCTCAAAGTTTGGGCCTAGGCAGTACTTTCATTATGGACTTGATTAGATTGTCAACTTTTAGGCAGTGACTTGTTTCTTTAAATTTGGGTTGGGGAACCCTTTTTTTCTAACAGGGGCCACATGACAGTGGTGGGTGGGGCTAGAACAGTGTTGGCGGAGTCAGAAACAAAAGTGAGTGGGACCAACCCCTTTCTCTCTTTTTCTGCCTCCCCCTTTCTCTCTCTCTCTCTCTGCCACCCCCTTTTCTGTCTCTTTCTTCTAGATCATCCCTTCTCTCTCTGTGTGTGACCCCTTTTCTGACTCTTTCTTCCTGACCATCCCTTCCCTCTCTCTCTCCTTCTCTCTCTATGCCACCCCCTTTTCTGTCTCTTTCTTCTAGACCATCCCTTCTCTCTCTGTGTGTGACCCCCTTTTCTGACTCTTTCTTCCTGACCATCCCTTCCCTCTCTCTCTCTCTCTCTCTCTCTCTCTCTCTCTCTCTCTCTCTCTCTCTCTCTCTGCCACCCCCTTTTCTGTCTCTTTCTTCTAGATCATCCCTTCTCTCTGTGTGTGTGACCCCCTTTTCTGTCTCTTTCTTCCTGACCATCCCTTTTCTCCCTCCCTCCCTCCCTCTCCCTCTCCCTCTCTCTGTGACCCCCTTTTCTTTCTGTTTTTTCCTGACCCTCCATTCTCTTGATCTCTGCCACACCTTTTTCTGTCTTCCTCTTTCTGACACCCCCCTCTCTCTCTTATTCCCCACCCAATAGGCTGACAGAAAAAGGCCATCTTTCTTGTCAGGCTTCTGAACTCGTTTGAAGAAGCCATTTGAAATTTGGGTACATGATATTAGGCCGCAGGGTTCCCCACCAGATTAGAATTAATGCCTAGTTCTATTCAATTCTTTGATAAAATGTTGTTGTTGTAGTTGTTGTTGTATAGTTATCCTGCACTCATTTTATTAGTAAATGAATTACTACATTTTATTATTACATTTTTATTAGGAGATCTAAAGTGCTCAAGGTGGTGTACGTGGGATTTCTTTCCCTCCCCTGCCCTGCTTAATATCCTCAAAGTAATATTGTGAGATAGGCCAGGATGAAGAAATATTGATTGGCTCGACATCACATAGTAGGCTTAGTGAGGAATTTGAATGCAGGTCTTCCCAGCCCAAGTCCAACACTCCAACTCTATCACAAGAAGAAGAACAGCCAAGAGATGAGAGAAAGAGACTGCAGCCTCAGGGGTAGATCTGGGTTATTTGTTGAAACCACGGGGAACCATTTATTCTGTAGGGGGGTGTTTTGCAGCACATCCTGTGTGCACCAGTTGCTGGGGAACATGGGCGGGAGGGTGCTGTTGCACCATGTCCTGCTTGTTCATCCCTGGCCGATGGCTGGTTGGCCACTGTGTGAACAGAGTGCTGGACTAGATGGACCCTTGGTCTGATCCAGCATGGCACTTCTGATGTTCTCATCCTCACGTCAAGGTGTGGCTTGCAGGAGCTGTGATTTGTGTAGACAATTGTGTGGACAATTGTGCCTCACAGCAATGAGTACTGATTGGATAACCTCTATCTTCAAAGGAACCTTCACAAGTGGTGACATGGCCAGCAGCCCCACATCTCCCAGGGAATGTCTGAAGAAGACATGACATCACTGCGGTGAATGTGATGAAGGGAGTACAACAGTGTGGCGAGAGACGTTTCTGGAGCCGAATGGTTCCTGTTCTTTATGAACATATAGAGCAGCCTTCCCTAGCCTGGTCCAGCCCAGATGTGATCAATCCCTAGCATCTCTGGGAAGGGCTGGGAAAGAATCCTGCCAGAAACCCTGGAGAGCTGCTGCCCGTCAGGGTTGACAATCACTAGGCAAGAAGGGAAATGGGCTGACTCAGCAGAAAGCCAGATGGACCAAGGGTCTGACTCAGCAGAAGGCCAGATGGACCAAGGGTCTGACTCAGCAGAAGGCCAGATGGACCAAGGGTCTGACTCAGCATAAGCCAGCTTCCTGCACTCCTATCCTCCACCTTCCCCAGCCAGCAATGGCCATGCTAGCTGGAGAAGATTGGAGTAGTAGTGCAACTCACTTGGAGGGAAGCAGGCTCATGAAGGCTGCCCTAGAGATTCTCCCTCTGGTTACAGATCATGGAGGCAGTGATGAAATGGCCTGAAAAAGATGACGGTTAGGGAGGTGGGAGAATTTTGTATCCATTTGTTTAACGCCTGAACCCGTCCTTTGTGGGCAAAGCTGGCCTATTCCCAATCTTGTAATTGCGTTCACGAAATGTGCACTTGAAAAAATGTGCATTTCAGTGGATTGGGGGGAGGATAATTCATTTCCATGCTTTAGCCAATGGGCGAAGTACGCATTTGGGTGCGCACTTAAAAACATTCACCTAAACGCCTGCTTTTCCCATTAAGGCATTGGGGCGGTGGGTGGGGACTTGCAATCAGAAATGAGGTGGATCGAACTTTGGGATGGAACTCTTTGAGGAGCTACAGCCCTAGGGAAGATGTTGGTTGGTAGATGGCCAACGCTGCCGCCGGTCTCTGTTTGTAACCACTCCTTTGCCTTTCTCCCCAGGTGGTAAGCCAGATTGACAAACTGACGTCAGACTTCGAGTTTGAGCTGGAGCCAGACGACTGGACGACTGCAACGGTGAGCAGCACCTCAAGCAGCGAGAAAGGAGGTGGCATGTTTGACCTTGGGCACCTTGATTTCATGACCTCGGATATCCTCTCTGACAGCTGGGAGTTCTGCTCTTTCCTTGAAGCCTCCACCCCGTCCGATTCCGGCGATGGCTCTGAGCACCAGCCGGCCCAGCAGGGACGTCAGCCCGACTACCGGCTGATGAACGGCGGAGTCCTGATCCCCAACGGACCCCGGGTAGAGACCCCAGACTCTTCTAGCGAGGAGGCCTTCAGCTCTGCCCCGAGTCACAAAACCCAGCACCAGAGGACGCCTGGCACCAGGGAGCGGGTGCGGTTCAGTGACAAAGTCCTCTATCACGCTTTGTGCTGCGATGACGACGACGAGGATGCCGACGGGGGCACGCCTCCCGAGGACGCTCTCGAGGAGCCCGGCGAGGTGGCCCACAAGGTGGCGCCCATCTCCAAGGCCACGCCCCGGCGGTCGCCTCACCTCAGTAGCGCTCAGCAACGGAAGCTGACGCGGAACAGCAGCACTCAGACTGTGTCAGACAAAAGCACGCAGACGGTGCTACCTTACATCTCGGGCAAACAGAAAATCAAAAGCAAGAACTGAGGACCGGCCGAGCTTGGGGGTGGGGGAAATGGGGAAAGCTGCAAATATATATATATATAAAAAAATCTCTATATATATTTAAGTCAATAAATAATAACAATATGATTTAAAAAAAAGTGGCGGGTATCATCGTGAACTGCGTAGCCGTTGTGTCAAGACTCAGGGAATTTAAATGGTTTTATTGATTGATTGGTTCCCCACCACCACCATGGTGCCACACATGCGCACACCAGCTCAATGAATGCTATGCCTACCCACAAGTCGAATGAAACACATCCCCTCGCTGAGCAAAAAGCTGGGGGTGGGGTGGGGGTTTTTAAAGAGGTCGACAAATATGTTCAACGTGATCACCCAGCTGTCTGCAAATGGAGCGGTTGACAAAACAAAGCACCTTTTCCCCAAAGGATGTTGGGAAATGGAGTTTATCTCAGAGGCCAAAGAAAGGTAGTAACGGGCAAGGGAGACCAGACCAATTTCGGGCACAACCCTATGCATGGAAAGGGAAGTCCTACAACTCCCAACATTCCCCCGAGAGCATGGCTGCCTGGGGAGTGCCAAGAGTTGTAGGATATTTTTCCATCTAAACATGCATAGGATTGTACCTTTAGACATGTTGGTTTTTTGTTTGTTTTCATACAGTTACTTCTAGGGTGCCATTTCGTGTTATTGTTGTTGTTGCTGCTGTTATTTGGGTGGAGGTGCAGCCCAAAGGGCCCGGGGTCAAAAATGGAACCAAGACCTCCTGAGGTTTCCTAGCCCTGAGACACAGGCAGGTTAGACCTCCCAGTTCAGGACCAATCTTTTGCCACGATGGGCGTTGATGGGGGACGGCGCCTGTGACATGGAAAGGGCCCTGGTGCATCGATCAAACGTCCATCAACTCTGAACATTCTGTTTCCTGCCAGATGCTTCCAGAAAGCCACAAGAGGGTGGAGGAAAGGCACAGAGGAGCAGAAAGTGTACAAACCAGATTTGCCACATACTGTATTTCTTCCATTCTAAGACGCCATCGATCGTAAGACGCACACTAATTTCAGTACCACCAACAGAAAGAAAGCGTTGATTCTAAGAAATAATAAACGCACCCGCGGTTCTAAGATGCACCCCGTTTTTAGAGATGTTTATATGGGGGGAAAGTTCATCTTAGAATCGAAGAAATACGGTATTCCTCTTTGTGATCACTCCGGACACAGTTCAGGCTCACAGTGACATGACATCCTCCAGGTCAATGTATTATGCACATTTAGAGCCGAGAGAAAGGGCAGGCTGTTTTTCTTCCAGATGTCACAATCAAAAAAAGGAGCCAGGGAGACTTTTGCCATACCGAGAGATGCAATAATTTGAAAGAAGGGACATCCCTTTAAAACAAAGTATTCTCTCTCTCTCTCTCTCTCTCTCTCTCTCTCTCTCTCTCTCTCTCTCTATATATATATATATATATATCTTTCTATCTAATAAATAGGTACATAAATAAGGGGCATTTGCATATTTATTTGTAGCTGACCCAAAATAAAACTTTTCCAGGTGGTGTTGCTGGTGGAGAATAGTCACACGAGACTGATTTAAAATTAGCCAGGTAGAAACCCTCAAGGAAAACATGGGGGCGTAGGACTGTTGCCGGTAATTAAAGGAACACGTTTTCATTTTATATAGTGCTCTACCAGCCTTTCCCCCCACCCTCACAAAACTTGTAGAGGAAGTACATTTTATGCCAATTTTGCAGATGGGAAACTGAGGCTGGAAGATATGGTGGGTGAGACACTTCAGTCTTTTTTCTTTTTTTGAGACGCTTCAATTTCCCTCAATGTTGTGACTCTCCCGTAAGTCACCCCAGCTTCTCTGGCAGGCCGCTTGGCGGCTGCTTCCGCATGCCTGTGTCACAAGGTGGTCTGCTTAATTGGATGATTAATTGGCAGTGCTGCCTTCCTTCGTGTTTCATTATGATGGGTGCCAAAATGGCATTCGCAATCTCTCTTTAACAGTGCAGGCTGCAGAATGGGGTACCCCGAGGCAGACCTGAAACATCCCCCAATGCAAGTCACTTAGAATCATAGAATCATAGAATAGCAGAGTTGGAAGGGGCCTACAAGGCCATCGAGTCCAACCCCCTGCTCAACGCAGGAATCCACCTTAAAGTATACTTGACAAATGGTTGTCCAGCTGCCTCTTGAAGGCCTCTAGTGTGGGAGAGCCCACCACCTCCCTAGGTAACTGATTCCATTGTCAGACTGCTCTAACAGGAAGTTTTTCCTGATGTCCAGCCGGAATCTGGCTTCCTTTAACTTGAGCCCGTTATTCCGTGTCCTGCACTCTGGGAGGATCAAGAAGAGATCCTGGCCCTCCTCTGTGTGAAGAGTGCTATCATGTCTTCCCTCAATCTTCTCTTCTCCAGGCTAAACATGCCCAGTTCTTTCAGTGTTCATTATAATTAACTCATTCTCCGAGTGCCAATACTTATGTATTGAGTCCCAGCATTGAGGGAAAGGTGGGATATAACAACAACAACAACAATAACAACAACAACAACAACAACAACAAAAACAACAACAACAACAACTTATCACCATACACAAGAGCATCACCATACACAAGAGAGAAGTATCAGGCGAGAATATTAGACGTTAAAGGCAAATACCTGAATATTCCCCTGGAGTATCCCCCACCCTTCACCGAACTCATATCTGTGATGAAATCAATATTTACAACATTAGTTCAGGTATTTTGTTTTCACTCATTTAGATCATATTTCTCAACAGATGGTGCAGAGCTTCTTAACGTAAGTTCTTAACTTAATTAGTAATTTAGCTGTCCTTCCTTTCTTTCTTTTTAAGGCAGAAAGGGCCATCTGCATGTATCTTCCACTTGCGTGCATGCTGTTCGACACGTTACTTATACTTGACCTGCAGCTGACCTCTTGCAAAGCTTACTTTGCCCTTGGTCAGCTAATATCAGAGCTGAGCCTTCGCGAGGGTCTGTGGATTTAACACCTTTCTCTTGCCAATGATTATCTGAACTATCGGGGGCGTTATGCACTGACAATCTTAGAGTAAAGGAAGCAGACCCAAGAAGACTTTTAGAAGGAAATGTGTCCACTGTTTCGTTCTGCACTTGCAGAGGTCTGGAAGGAATCAACTGAACCAAAGCCACATTGACAAGCAAAGCTGATAGGGAGGGATTGCAGCTGCAGTTGTTGTTTATTTGTGGGGGTGGGTTAATCCGGACTCGCAACGAACGACATGTCAAATAGCCATCTCCAGGCAGCCTGACTTGTCAAAGAAACGAATTGGAGGAGATTCTTCCCTCGGCAGCACTTAGCAAAGGAGCCTTTGACAGCAGCATTTGACTGATCAAAAATGTCAGTGGAAACAAGAAGACACCCCTGGAAGATGCTCCCTGCCTGCCCAGAGCAGAAGGGATGAAAGGGAGTGTAATAATAATAATAATAATAATAATAATAATAATAATAATAATAATAATAATAATAATATTCTTACCCGCCTCTCCCGAGGTTACGGAGTGCAGCACTGATAAGGAGGAAACGTCCCTTTCCATCCCAGCCACATAAGATTTTGAATTTTACCATTTTCACTGTTTTATACAAAAGAAGAAAAAGAAAAAAAGGAAGGAGAGAAAGAAAGAAAGAAAGAAAGAAAATAACAGAACATCACACACTTAATTAACAATACAGTACAGTACAATGCTTAAAAACACATATACGGAACATATAAGGCCATATTCCATTTAAGGCATTCTTCATGGCAGACATATAGGTAGTCAATTACTTCACTTTAGTCAGCCCAGTATTATGTATTAAGACCACAGATTATATGTAAAAACCACAAACATATAAATCATTCTTTTGCAACTCTTGCATATATTCTATAAGAGGTTTCCAGTCCGATACAAACGAGGTTGTTGATTTTTCTCTTACTAACGCCGTAAGTTTAGCCATCTCCGCCAACTCCAAAATCTTAAGCAGCCATTCCTCCGTTGATGGTACTCGTGTAATTTTCCAGTATTGCGCATAGAGTAGTCTGGCGGCTGTTGTCACGTACAAATCAGCCACATAAGATTTTGAATGAAATTTGTCCCCACTTGGTTTATAGAGATCAGGCAATGGTTGCAAAGCAACAATAAACCCATTGCATGAACAGAGCTCTTTATCGCGGGATTGTTGTACGTGGTTAATACGAAATACCCTCCAGACGTAGGGATGTCTGAGGAGTCTGCAACGGAAACAAATTTGTTTGGTTTTCTATGAATTCAATCCATGAATTCTGCAGCAGACCAGGTTTTCTTCAGTCACATGGATTCCGCACACTTGCGGGCCTTTAAAAATGAAAAGAAAAACTTTCCGGAATTTTACGCAAAATCTAACAGTCGGGAAGTTTTTCCTGATGTCCAAGCCGGAATCTGGCTCCCTGTAACTGGAGCCTGTTATTCCGTGTCCTGCACTCTGGGATGATCGAGAAGAGATCCTGGCTCTCTTCTGTGTGCTAACCTTTCTAGGACTTGAACAGTGCTGTCATGTCTCCCCTCAGTCTTCAAACCATACTTAAGAATGGGAAACTGAGATGGACTCAAGTTGACAGCTTTGCTCATCCCTAAATAACTCTCTTCAAATCCCTGTCGGGCTGTCTCAAGGAAGAGGTCTAAGGTTTGTTCTCTACTGCCCCAGAAGGCAGGACAAGACCTCATGAGCTTAAGAGCTTTATCACACCAGCGTTATACTGTGCAATCACTGTGAATTACATGCAAAGGACTCTGAGGTTTTCCAGCTTATAATCTGCTTTTATTGTGAAGTACTCTGAAGTTTTCCAGTTTATAAACTGCTTTGAATGTGAAGTACTCCCGTGCATCCTGCTTTAATTGTGCTATAAAGGGAAAAGAATCGAGGTATTTTGCTGGCAGTTTTCGAGCGAATTATTTGTTGTTTTCAGAGCGGCCACTGGGGCGCAGGAGCAGAATTTGATATGTTTTTAAAAAATTAAACAAATGCTT